>NC_142802.1:65603176-65635394 GCF_049724085.1 Artemia sp. Qi Xiang Cuo | reverse complement strand
TAAGTTTTGTGTGTGTGTGTGTGTGTAATTTATAGTGTTGGTGTAATTTTTTTTGTGAATGTAAGTTTTAGTGTGCATGTGTAAGTTTTTTTTTGGGTGTGTGTGTGTGTGTCAGTGTGTGTGTGTGTGTGTGTGTGTGTGTGTAAGTTTTGGCGTGTGTGTGTTAGTGTTTGTGTGTGTGTGTGTGTAAGTTTTCGTGTGCATGTGTAAGTTTTTGTATGCTTCCCAAATCATAATTTTCTGAAAGGACACACCTATGAAAGGATATGAAATCTAGCTTAGAAAGGTCAAAAATAGCAAATTAACCATCCCAAATCATAGGTTTCAGTCAACACACACCTACGAATGGCTATGAAATCCTGCTCAGAAAAGTCAAAAAATATCAGCCCACACACCCCTAAATCATAGGTTTCAGACATCACACACCTACGAAAGACTAAGAAATCCGGTTATGAAAAGTCAGAAATAGCAAATTACATATCCCAAATCATAGGTTTCAGACAACACTCACCTATGAACGGCTAAGAAACCTAGCTCAGAAAAGTCGAAAATAGCAAACTACACATCCCAAATCATAGGTTTCAGACAACAAACACCTATGAAAGGCTAAGAAATCCAGCTCAGAAAAGTCAAAAGTAGCAATCCACCCACTCCAAATCATAGGTTTCAGACACTACACACCTATGAAAGACTAAGAAATCCAACTCAGAAAAGCCTGAAATAGCAACCCACACATCCCAAATCATAGGTTTCAGACACCACACACCTACGAAAGACTAAGAAATCCGGTTATGAAAAGTCGGAAATAGCAAATTACACATCCCAAACTATTGGTTTCAGACAACATTCACCTACGAAATACTAGAAAACCTTAGCTCAGAAAAGCCTGAAATAGCAAACTACACATCCCAAATCATAATGTTCTGACAACACATACCTATGAAAGGCTAAGAAACCTAGCTCAGAAAAGTCGAAAATAGCAAACTACACATCCCAAATCATAGGTTTCAGACACTACACACCTATGAAAGACTAAGAAATCCAACTAAGAAAAGCCCGAAATAGTAATTTACATATCCCAAATCATAAGTTACAGACAGCATTCACCTACGAAATACTAAGAAACCTTAGCTCAGAAAAGTCTGAAATAGCCAACTACTCATCCCAAACTCGAAGTTTCAGACAACAAACACCTATGAGTGACTAAGAATCCTAGCTCTGAAAAGACCAAAAAGCAAACTACACCTCCAGTTACAGACAGCATTCACCTACGAAATACTAAGAAACCTTAGCTCAGAAAAGTCTGAAATAGCCAACTACTCATCCCAAACTCGAAGTTTCAGACAACAAACACCTATGAGTGACTAAGAATCCTAGCTCTGAAAAGTCCAAAAAGCAAACTACACCTCCCAAATCATAATTTTCTGAAAGGACACACATATGATAGGCTAAGAAATCTAGCTCAGAAAAGTCAAAAATAGCAAATTAACCATCCCAAATCATAAGTTTCACTCAACACACATCAACGAAAGGCTAAGAAACCTAGCTCATAAAAGCCTGAAATAGCAAACTACTCATCCCAAACTATTGGTTTCAGACAACATTCACCTAGAAAATACTAGGAAACCTTAGCTCAGAAAAGCCTGAAGTAGCAAACTACACATCCCAAATCATAGGTTTCAGAAAACACACATCAACGAAAGACGAGCGCTCGGGGAGAGCCTTTGAGGGTCTGTGGGTCCATTGAGGGTCGGTGGTCCTTTGGGAGCTCGGGGGGACCTTTGGGGACGGGGGGTTGGGCTTTGGGGTCCGGGGAGGGCATTGGGGGGTGGGGGGGGGTCTTGGGGGCGCCGGGAGGGCCTTTGGGTGCCTGGGGGACATTTGGGGACCGGTGGAGGGCCTTTGGGACCCCGTTGGTCCTTTGGGAGCTCGATGTGCCTTTGGGGGGCCCGGGGATGGCATTTGGGGGTCTGGGTGGGCCTTTGGGGCGCCGGTGGCCCTTTGGGAGCTTGGGGGGCCTTTGAGTGTCCGGGGGGACAGTTGGGAGCCTGGGGGACATTTGGGGCCTGGGGATGGCCTTTGGGGGTCTGGGTGGGCCTTTGGGGGACCGATGGAGGGCCTTTGGGAGTTTGGGGGGCTTTGAGGACCGGGGGCTTCCTTCGGGTTTGGGGTATGGGGATTGGAACCCTTTGGATCGGGGTAGGGCGATCGGGGCTCTTTGGGGTTGTGGTAGGGGACCTCACAACACAGTTCAATGGAACTTGTGTATTATAACGACCACACTCAAAAATCATCTTTTAAATCATCTTTTAAATCAACGTCTCTAACGGTTTCGCCGAAATAATTCCATAAGCTGTCTAAAACCGTTTCGCCCAAATAATCCCTAAAAGTAATTTCATTGTGTTCCTTTTGTTTGGCATCTCAGTACTTTCACATTTCAAATTTCTAGGAAAGCCTTTCCTACGTTAATCTCTTCATCTCATAAATTTTCCTAGCTAAACTATTATGGTTTCGTTAGAATATCAATTTATCTCTCCGACTTAAAGCTCCGTGAAGCCGTATTTAAAAATAGAATTTCTATCTCTTTAGACTCCCGCATAATTCCAAGATAACAAGTGATGTCATTTATGATTCCTGACACTAAAGATCAATGAAGCCCTATTTAAAAATAGAATATTAATTTTTCTCTCTGTCCTAAAGAACGTTTATCCCTCAGACCTAAGATTAAAGAAGCCTTAATGTTTCTTAATTCCCTCTTCGTGAATCAACAATGTCCCCGCCGATTATGTAAATCAAGTTCACAGGTCAGGCCTAAAGATTAAAGAAACCTTAATGTTTCTTAATTCTCCCCTTCGTGAATCAATAATTTCCATAGCGATTATGTAAATCAAGTTCACAGGTTAGGTTAGCCAAACAACAATGAAGCCATGTTTGTTTCTTAATTCCCCCCTTCGTGAATCAATAATTCCCCCATCGATTATGTAAATCCACGGACATTCACTTCCCCCTCGAGTCCTAGATCAATAACATTGTTCCCGTTCGAATTCAATGCGCATGTGCAACCTTCGTCCCCGAGTTATTACACATAGAAACAACAAATAAATCGACCTTGGAAAAAGAGGTAATTGAGCGATTACGTAATCTTTTCTCCCGAGGAACTCTTTGATCATATTGTTTCATAATTCCCCATGATCGTGAATCAATAATTCCACCATCGATTATGTAAATCGTCCCTCGTGTCATTCGCACGTGGCCAAACAACAACACAGATCGATTGACCTTGACACACCCACATTAGACTCGATCGATAATCCTTGAATAAATTATGTCCCGTCATCCCCACGCTCGTGAATCAATAATTCCCCCATCGATTATGTAAATCACCCCTCGTGTCATTCGCACGTGGCCAAACAACAACAGATCGATTGACCTTGACACACCCACATTAGACTCGATCGATAATCCTTGAATAAATTATGTCCCGTCAGCATTAAACTAAATTGTAGATGGCAGCAGGGGTGCGTGACACGAGTCAATAAGGCCCTTCTACTTCTAGGACCACTATTTTGATACGAATACTTCTAGGGAAAAAACAACAACAAAAAACAAAAAGACAAATGAAATAAATAAAGAAGCATTCGTGATCATTTTTCTCGCGAAAATAAAAATCCCATATTTTTCTATATAAGAGCTTGAAACTTCTTCAGTTCTCAAAATTTTGATCCGGTGACTTTGAGAAAAAAATGAGCGCGGGAGGGGGCCTAGTTGCCGTCCAATTTTTCGGTCCCTTAAAAAGGGCACTAAAACTTTTAATTTCCACTTGAATGACTCCTCTTGCGAAGTTATAGGACTATTGTTTCGATACGATCACCACTGGAGAAAACATACAAAAAAAAAACAACAATAAATAAACACGCATGCGTGATCTTTCTTCTGGCGAAAAATACAAAATTCCACATTTTTGTAGATGGAAGCTTGAAACTTCTACAACAGGGTTCTCGAATATGCTGAATCTGATGGTATGATAAAACAGTTCGTGGTAACGAACTGTAAGTAAGGAGTGACCCGGCTCAATAGTAACCGAAACTCTAAAAACTGGAATTTTGATACCCATAGATACATCAATAGAATCAGATTTTTATGCTGATTTCAAATATATAAGTTTCATTAAGTTTAGTTCTACCGATCAAAACTTAAGCATACATAGAATATGTATGCCTAACTCATAGAATTTGAAAATACACATAGAATTTGAAAATCACACCATCGAATTTGGTGTATCAGAAAACCCCACTGCGGAAGTTTCAAGCTTCTATCTGCAAAAATGTGGAATTTTGTATTTTTTTTTCAGAAGAAACATCACGGATCCGTGTTTATTTTTTTTATTTTTCCCCCCCCAGGGGTGGTCGTATCGTTCCAGTAGTCCTAGAATATCGTAAGAGGGCTCATTTGAACGAAAATTAAAAGTTCTAGTGCTCTTTTTAGGTGACCAAAAAATTGGAGGGCAACTTGGCCCCCTCCCACGCTCATTTTTTTCCAAAGTCACCCAATCAAAATTTTGTTCAGCATAGTCGAAAATCTAATAAATATGTCTTTGAGGATTACTTAATCCCCCAAAGTTCCCGGGGAAAGGGCTGAAAGTTATGAACTTTGCCCATTGTTAGTAGAGGGGGGGGGGTACCAGCACAAACGGGGCTCCTTATATGGGCATAGAGTCCCTAGGGAGAACACGTGGTTAATGGGGTCAATGACCTCTTTTTTCCAAGGTCGAGGTTGTTGTTGTTGTAAGTGCACGCTCTCAGCGAATGTCTTATAAAGGGGGGCGCTACTCCGAACAGGACATTTGTTGTTGTTGTTGTTTTGGCCATGTGCATAGAGTCATTAGGGAGAACACGTGGTTAATGGGGTCAATGACCTAAATTTCCAAGGTAAATGTTGTTGTTGTTGTTGTTTTGGCCATGTACATAGAGTCATTAGGGAGAACACGTGGTTAATTAAAGCGATTGGGAATTTGGAACACCTGTGCTGTCAGTCATTAATTAAATTGTTTCCGGGCAAAGTTTAATAATGTCTGACAGGTACTGTCAATCATTAATCAAATTGTTTCCAGGCGAAGTTTAATAATGTCTGACAGAAGATGTCAAGATTGATTGTTATGTCACGAAATGGGAATTAATTTGTTGTTTCTAAGGGGAATTATTGATTCAAGAAAGGGGAATTAATTTGTTGTTTCTAAGGGGAATTATTGATTCAAGAAAGGGGAATTAATTGATGTTTCTAAGGGGAAGGTGGGGAAGAGATATATTGATTGCGTAATCGAAGGTAGAGAATTCCCGAGAAATTGATTACATAATCGGTAGAACCCTATAAGGAGCTCGTGGCGGGAATCCATTTATGGGCATAGAATGACGTAATCGACTAAGACAATTGGATTTCTGAGAAATTGATTACATAATCGGTAGAACCCTATCAGGAGATCACGACGGGAATCCATTTATTGGCATAGAATGACGTAATCAACTAGGACAAATGGATTTCTGAGAAATTGATTACATAATCGGTAGAACCCTATCAGAAGGTCATGACGGGAATTCATTTATGGGCATAGAATGACGTAATCAACTAGGACAATTGGATTTCTGAGAAATTGATTACATAATCGGTAGAACCCTATCAGGAGGTCCTGACGGGAATCCATTTATGGGCAGAGAATGACGTAATCAACTAGGACAAATGGATTTCTGAGAAATTGATTAAATAATCGGTAGAACCCTATCAGAAGGTCATGACGGGAATTCATTTATGGGCATAGAATGACGTAATCGACTAAGACAAGCAAGTTACTTTCTTAATGTCCATCCTAAACCCATTTTCCAACTTGAAGTACTTATCTTTTTCACTCACAACGATACTTTACAGCTTTTAGGATACCTCAACACCAAGAAATACTTTTCAAAGACCATTTCAGAGCAATTTACTTTCTTAATGTCCCTCCTAAACCCATTTTGCAACTTGAAGTACTTATCTTTTTCACCCACAACTATACTTTACAGCTTTTTGGGTGTCCCAACACCAAGAAATACTTTTCAAAGACCATTTCAGAGGAAGTTACTTTCTTAATGTTCCTCCTAAACCCATTTTGCAACTTGAAGTACTTATCTTTTTCACCCACAACTATACTTTACAGCTTTTTGGATACCTCAACAACAATAAATAATTTTCAAATAAAATTTAATAGCTAGTTACTTTCTTAATTTCCCTCCTAAGCCAATTTTCCAACTTGAAGTACTTATCTTTTTCACCCACAACTATACTTTACAGCCTTTTGGATACCTCATCGCCAAGAAATACTTTTCAAAGACCATTTCAGAGCAAGTTACTTTCTTAATATCCCTCCTAAGCCCATTTTGCAACTTGAAGTACTTATCTTTTTCACCCACAACAATACTTTACAGCTTTTTGAGTGACCCAACACCAAGAAATACTTTTCAAAGACCATTTCAGAGCAAGTTACTTTCTTAATGTTCCTCCTAAACCCATTTTTCAACTTTAAGTACTTATCTTTTTCACCCACAACTATACTTTACAGCTTTTTGGATACCTCAACACCAAGAAATACTTTTCAAAGACCATTTCAGAGCAAGTTACTTTCTTAATGTTCATCCTAAACCCATTTTGTAACTTGAAGTACTTATCTTTTTCACCCACAACTGTACTTTAGAGCTTTTGGATACCTCAACACCAAGAAATACTTTTCAAAGACCGTTTCAGAGCAAGTTACTTTCTTAATGTCCCTCCTAAACCCATTTTCCAACTTGAAGTACTTATCTTTTTCACCCACAACTATACTGTACAGCTTCTTGGTTACCTCAACACCAAGAAATACCTTTCAAAGACCATTTCAGAGAAAGTTACTTTCTTAATGTCACTCCTAAACCCATTTTCCAACATGAAGTGCTTATCTTTTTCACTCACAACTATACTTTACAGCTTTTTGGATACCTCAACACCAAGAAATACATTTCAAAGACCATTTCAGAGCAAGTTACTTTCTTAATGACCATCCTAAACCCATTTTGCAACTTGAAGTACTTATCTTTTTCACCCACAACTATTCCGGTCCCTGACCAAGAAATACCTTTCAAAAGGCATTTCAGAGCAAGTTACTTTCTGAATGTCCCTCCTAAACCCATTTTCCAACTTGAAGTAATTATCTTTTTCATCCACAACTATACTTTACATCTTTTTGGATACCTAAACACCAAAAAATACTTTTCTAAGACCATTTCAGAGCAAGTTATTTTCTTAATATTCCTCCTAAACCCATTTTCCAACTTGAAGTACTTATCTTTTTCACTCACAACTATACTTTACAGCTTTTTGAGTGTTCCAACACCAAGAAATACTTTTCAAAGATCATTTCAGAGCAAGTTACTTTCTTAATGTCCATCCTAAACCCATCTTCCAACTTGAGGTACTTATCTTTTTCACCCACAACTATACTTTACAGCTTTTTGGATACCTCGACACCAAGAAATGATTTTCAAAGACACTTTCAGAGCAAGTTTCTTTCTTATTGTCACTACTATACCCATTTTACAACTTGAAGTAATTATCTTTTTCATCCACAACTATACTTTACAGCTTTTTTGATACCGCAACACCAAGAAATACTTTTAAAAGACCATTTCAGAGCAAGTTAATTTCTAAATGTCCCTCCTAAACCCAATTTCCAACTTGAAGTAATTATCATTTTCACTCACAACTATAATTTACAGCTGTTTGGATACCTCAACACCAATAAATACTTTTCAAAGACCATTTCAGAGCAAAATACTTTCTTAATGTCCCCCCCCCTAAACCCATTTTCCAACATGAAGAACTTATCGTTTTCACCCACAACTATACTTTACAGCTGTTTGGTTACCTCAACACCAACAAATACTTTTCAAAGACCCCTTCAGAGCAAATTACTATCTAAATCTCCCTCCTAAAACCATATTCCAACTTGAAGTACTTATCTTTTTCACCCACAACAATACTTTACAGCTTTTTGAATGCTCCAGCACCGAGCAATACTTTTCAAAGGCATTTCAGAACAAGTTCTTTTCTTAATATGCCTCTTAAACCAATTTTACAAATTCTAAATTTTTCCATAGTAGATAGAAAAAGCTATATCATAGCTGTGAATATTTTCTCGAAAGATAAGCAGTTCTATTTAAATTTTAAATTTTCTCAATGAAGTGAAGAAAAGTTCAAGTTCCCTTCTCAATTTTCTCAATGAAAAAGAAATTAGTTTTTATTCAATTCTATTTTTCCAAATAATATAAAATTTTTCCACTTTAGTTCAGATTTTTCTCAAAGGGATGAAAAATTTTAAATACTGTTCCAAATTTTCTCAACGAAGTGAAGAAAAGTTCAAGTTCTCTTCTGAACTTTACCAAAGAACTCATTTCAATTCTAATTTCTCCAGAGAAAACAAAAATCTTCCACTTCAGTTCTTTATTTCAAAAGACATAAAGAAACTTAAAGTTCAAGTCTAATTTTTCGGTGGAAGATAGAAAAAGTAATCCCCAACCCGAAGGAACCCACCGGTCCCCAAAGCCCCCAGGCCCCCCGTCCCCACAATGCCCACCAAAGGACACCGAACCCAAAGGCCCCCCGACACACCCAAAAGACCAACAAACAAAAATTTCTCTTAGAAATAATACTTTTCATCACTGAGAACACTTTTCTGTTCGAACTAGCAAGTTTTCTACCAAAGATACCAAATATTTTCATAGAAGTAACATTTTTTGATTGTGATAACAACTTTTCTGTCAGAAGTAGCAAGTTTTGCTTAACACTACCAAACCCACTCATCAAAGTAATGATATTTTACTTTAATACTAACATACTTTTACTGAACACACGCAAATTTCTCTTAGAAATAATATTTTTCATCAATGATAACACTTTTTCAGTTCGAACTAGCATGTTTTCTACCAAAGATACCAAATTTTTTTTTACAAGTAACATTTTTGATTGTGATAACAACTTTTTCTGTCAGAATTAGCAAGTTTTGCTTAACACTAACAAACCTTCTCATCAAAGTAATGATATTTTACCTTAATACTAACATACTTTTACTGAACACACACAAATTTTTCTTAGAAATAATATTTTTCGTCAGTGATAACACTTTTTCTGTTCAAGCTAGCAAGTTTTTTAGCAAAGATACCAAATTTTTTCTTAGAAGTAATATTTTTTGATTGTGATAACAACTTTTCTGTCAGAAGTAGCAAGTTTTGCTTAACACTAACAAACCTTCTCATCAAAGTAACAACATTTTACCCTAATACTAACATACTTTTACTGAACAAACAAAAATTTCTCTTAGAAATAATATTTTTCATCACTGATAACACTTTTTCTGTTCGAACTAGCAAGTTTTCTAGCAAAGATACAAAATTTTTTCATAGAAGTAACATTTTTTTGATTGTGATAACAACTTTTCTGTCAGAAGTAGCAAGTTTTGCTTAACACTAACAAACATTCTCATCAAAGTAACGATATTTTACTTTAATACTAACATACTTGTACTGAACACGGACAAATTTTTCTTGGAAATAATATTTTTCGTCAATGATAACACTTTTTCTGTTCGAACTAGCAAGTTTTCTACCAAAGATACCAAATTTTTTCGTAGAAGTAACATTTTTTGATTGTGATAACAACTTTTCTGTCAGAAGTAGCAAGTTTTGCTTAACACTAACAAACCTTCTCATCAAAGTAACGACATTTTACCTTAATACTAACATACTTTTACTGAACACGCACACAAAGTTCTCTTAGAAATAATATTTTTCATTTCTATGTCTGAATCTATTTCCTTACATGTCTGGGTTGGTGTTTGGTTAGGTTAGGTTAGGTTAGCTAAGTTAGGTTAGGTTAGCTAGTAAAGATTTCTCCATGTTTAAGTCAGGTTAGGTTAGGTTAACTTGTCATGAGCGCTCATGATAAGCTAACCTAGCCTAACTAAATCATGGTACCAATTTGACATGGGTGGATTTTCCGGCGAGTATGGTTAGGTTAGGTTAGATCAAGTTAGGTTAGGTTAAGTTAGGTTAGGTTAGGTAAGCCTACGTACGCGCACGTACGTAGGCTAACCTAACTTAACTTAACCAAACCTAACCTAACTGGATCTAACCTAACCTAACCTAACCATACTCGCCGGAAAATCCCCCCATGTCGACTTGGTACCTTGCTTTAGTTAGGCTAGATTAGCTTATCATGAGCGCTCATGATAAGTTAACCTAACCTAACTTAAACATGGAGAAATGTTTACTAGCTAACCTAACCTAACTTAGCTAACCTAACCTAACTTAGCTAACCTAACCTAACTTAGCTAACCTAACCTAACCAAACACCAACCCAGACATGTAAGCAAATAGATTCAGACATAGAAATGAAAAATATTATTTCTAAGAGAACTTTGTGTGCGTGTCCAGTAGAAGTATGTTAGTATTAAGGTAAAATGTCGTTACCTTGATGAGAAGGTTTGTTAGTGTTAAGCAAAACTTGCTACTTCTGACAGAAAAGTTGTTATCACAATCAAAAAATGTTACTTCTATGAAAAAATTTGGTATCTTTGGTAGAAAAATTTCTAGTTCGAACAGAAAAAGTGTTATCACTGACGAAAAATATTATTTCTAAGAAAAATTTGTGTGTGTTCAGTAAAAGTATGTTAGTATTAAAGTAAAATATCGTTACTTTGATGAGAATGTTTGTTAGTGTTAAGCAAAACTTGCTACTTCTGACAGAAAAGTTGTTATCACAATCAAAAAAATGTTACTTCTATGAAAAAATTTGGTATCTTTGCTAGAAAACTTGCTAGTTCGAACAGAAAAAGTGTTATCAGTGATGAAAAATATTATTTCCAAGAGAAATTTTTGTTTGTTCAGTAAAAGTATGTTAGTATTAGGGTAAAATGTTGTTAATTTGATGAGAAGGTTTGTTAGTGTTAAGCAAAACTTGCTACTTCTGACAGAAAAGTTGTTATCACAATCAAAAAATATTACTTCTAAGAAAAAATTTGGTATCTTTGCTAGAAAACTTGCTAGTTCAAACAGAAAAAGTGTTATCACTGACAAAAACTATTATTTCTAAGAGAAATTTGTGTGTGTTCAGTAAAAGTATGTTAGTATTAAGGTAAAATATCATTACTTTGATGAGAATGTTTGTTAGTGTTAAGCAAAACTTGCTACTTCTGACAGAAAATTTGTTATCACAATCAAAAAAACATACGTCTATGAAAAAATTTGGTATCTTTGGTAGAAAACTTGCTAGTTCGAACAGAAAAAGTGTTATCACTGACGAAAAATATTATTTCTAAGAAAAATTTCTGTGTGTTCAGTAAAAGTATGTTAGTATTAAGGTAAAATATCATTACTTTGATGAGAATGTTTGTTAGTGTTAAGCAAAACTTGCTACTTCTGACAGAAAAGTTGCTATCACAATCAAAAAATGTTACTTCTATGAAAATATTTGGTATCTTTGGTAGAAAACTTGCTAGTTCGAACAGAAAACGTGTTATCAGTGATGAAAAATATTATTTCTGAGAGAAATTTTTGTTTGTTCAGTAAAAGTATGTTAGTATTAAGGTAAAATATCATTACTTTGATGAGAAGGTTTGTTTGTGCTAAGCAAAACTTGCTACTTCTGACAGAAAAATTGTTATCACAATCAAAAAATGTTACTTCTAAGAAAAAATTTGGTATCTTTGCTAGAAAACTTGCTAATTCGAACAGAAAAAGTGTTATCATTGACGAAAAATATTATTTCTAAGAAAAATTTGTGTGTTGTTCAGTAAAAGTATGTTAGTATTAAAGTAAAATATTGTTACTTTGATGAGAAGGTTTGTTAGTGTTAAGCAAAACTTGCTACTTCTGACAAAAAAGTTGTTATCACAATCCAAAAAATTTTACTTCTATGAAAAAATTTGGTATCTTTGCTAGAAAACTTGCTAGTTCGAACAGAAAAAGTGTTATCATTGATGAAAAATATTATTTCTAAGAGAAATTTTTGTTTGTTCAGTAAAAGTATGTTACTATTAGGGTAAAATGTTGTTACTTTGTTGAGAAGGTTTGTTAGTGTTAAGCAAAACTTGCTACTTCTGACAGAAAAGTTTTTATCACAATAAAAAAATGTTACTTCTATGAAAAAATTTGGTATATTTGCTAGAAAACTTGCTAGTTCGAACAGAAAAATTGTTATCACTGACGAAAAATATTATTTCTAAGAAAAATTTGCGTGTGTTCAGTAAAAGTATGTTAGTATTAAAGTAAAATATCGTTACTTTGATGAGAATGTTTGTTAGTGTTATGCGAAACTTGCTACTTCAGAAAAGTTGTTTTCACAATAAAAAAATGTTACTTCTATGAAAAAATTTGGTATCTTTGCTAGAAAACTTGCTAGTTCGAACAGAAAAAGTGTTATCATTGAAGAAAAATATTATTTCTAAGAGAAATTTTTGTTTGTTCGGTAAAAGTATGTTAGTATTAGGGTAAAATGTTGTTACTTTGATGAGAAGGTTTGTTAGTGATAAGCAAAACTTGCTACTTCTGACAGAAAAGTTGTTATCACAATCAAAAAATGTTGCTTCTAAGCAAAAATTTGGTATCTTTGCTAGAAAACTTGCTAGTTCGAACAGAAAAAGTTTTATCGCTGATGAAAATATTATTTCTAAGAGAAATTTGTGTGTGTTCAGTAAAAGTATGTTAGTATTAAGGGTAAATTATCATTACTTTGATAAGAATGTTTGTTAGTGTTAAGAAAAACTTGCTACTTCTGACAGAAAAGTTGTTATCATAATAAAAAAATGGTATGTCTACGAAAAAATTTGGTATCTTTGGTAGAAAACATGTTAGTTCGAACAGAAAAAGTGTTATCACTGACGAAAAATATTATTTCTAAGAGAAATTTCTGTGTGTTCAGTAGAAGTGTGTTAGTATTAAGGTAAAATATCATTACTTTGATAAGAATGTTTGTTAGTGTTAAGCAAAACTTGCTACTTCTGACAGAAAAGTTGTTATCACAATCAAAAAATGTTACTTCTATGAAAATTTTTGGTATCTTTGGTAGAAAACTTGCTAGTTCGAACAGAAAAGTGTTATCAGTGATGAAAAATATTATTTATAAGATAAATTTTTGTTTGTTAAGTAAAAGTATTTTAGTATTAAGGTAAAATATCGTTACTTTGATGAGAATGTTTGTTAGTGTTAAGCAAAACTTGCTACTTCTGACAGAAAAGTTGTTATCAAAATCAAAAATGTTACTTCTATGAAAAAATTTTGTATCTTTGTTAGAAAACTTGCTAGTTCGAACAGAAAAAGTGTTATCACTAATGAAAAATATTATTTATAAGAGAAATTTAAGTGTGTTTAGTAAAAGTATGTTAGTGTTAAGGTAAAATATAATTACTTCGATGAGAGGGTTTGTTAGTGTTCAGCAAAACTTGCTAATTCTGACAGAAAAGTTGTTATCACAATCAAAAATGTTACTTCTATGAAAATATTTGGTATCTTTGGTAGAAAACTTGCTAGTTCGAACAGAAAAGTGTTATCAGTGATGAAAAATATTATTTCTAAGAGAAATTTTTGTTTGTTGGTCTTTTGGGTGTGTTGGGGGGCCTTTGGGGGCCTTTGGGTTGGGTGTCCTTGGGTGGGCATGGGGGGGACCGGGGGGCCGGGGGGCTTGGGGGACCGGGGGGTTGCTTCGGGTTGGGGATTACTTTTTCTATCTTCCACTGAAAAATTAGACTTGAACTTTAAATTTCTTTGTCTTTTGAAATAAAGGACTGAAGTGGAAGATTTTTGTTTTCTCTGGAGAAATTAGAATTGAAGTGAGTTCTTTGGTAAAGTTTAGAAGAGAACTTGAACTTTTCTTCACTTCGTTGAGAAAATTTGGAACAGTATTTTAAATTTTTCATCCCTTTGAGAAAAATATGAACTAAAGTGGAAAATTTTTATATTATTTGGAAAAATAGAATTGAATAAAAACTAATTTCTTTTTCATTGAGAAAATTCAGAAGAGAACTTGAACTTTTCTTCACTTCATTGAGAAAATTTAAAATTGAAATAGAACTGCTTATCTTTCGAGAAAATATTCACAACTATGATATAGCTTTTTCTATCTACTAAGGAAAAATTTAGAATTTGTAAAATTGGTTTAAGAAGCATATTAAGAAAAGAACTTGTTCTGAAATGCCTTTGAAAAGTATTGCTTGGTGTTGTAGTATACAAAAAGCTTTAAAGTATAGTTGTATGTTAAAAACATAATTACTTGAAGTTTGCAAATGGTTTTATAAGGGTCAGTAAAAAAGTAACTCTCTCTTAAATGGTCTTTGAAAATTATTTCTGTCATCTGATGTCTCCAAAAAGCTATCAAATATAGTTGTGGATGAAAAATATCAGTACTTAAAGTTGGAAAATGGGTTTATGAGGTACATTTAGAAAGTAACTTGCTCTGAAATGGTCTTTGAAATGTATTTCTTGGTGTTGAGGTATCCAAAAAGCTGTAAAGTATAGTTGTGGGTGAAAAAGATAAGTACTTCAAGTTGGAAAATGGGTTTAAGAGGGACATTAAGAAAGTAACTTGCTCTGAAATGGTCTTTGAAAGGTATTTCTTGGTGTTGAGGTATCCAAAAAGCTGTAAAGTATAGATGTGGATGAAAAAGATAAGTACTTCAAGTTGGAAAATGGGTTTAAGAGGGACATTCAGAAAGTAACTTGCTCTGAAATACCTTTTGAAAGGTATTTCTTGGTCAGGGACCGGAATAGTTGTGGGTGAAAAAGATAAGTACTTCAAGTTGCAAAATGGGTTTAGGAGGGACATTAAGAAAGTAACTTGCTCTGAAATGGTCTTTGAAAAGTATTTCTTGGTGTTGAGGTTACCAAAAAGCTGTAAAATAGAGTTGTGGTTGAAAAAGATAATTACTTCTAGTTTGAAAATGTGTGTCGGAGGTACATTAAGAAAGTAACTTGCTCTGACATGGTCATTGAAATGTATTTCTTGATGTTGAGGTATCCAAAAAGCTGTAAAGTTTAGTTGTGAGTGAAAAAGATAAGTACTTCAAGTTGGAAAATGGGTTTAGGAGGGACATTAAGAAAGTAACTTGCTCTGAAATGGTCTTTGAAAAGTATTTCTTGGTGTTGAGGTATCCAAGAAGCTGTAAAGTATAGTTGTGGGTAAAAAAGATAAGTACTTCAAGTTGGAAATTTAGTTTAGGAGAGACATTAAGAAAGTAAATTGCTCTGAAATGGTCTTTGAAAGTTTTTTCTTGGTTTTGAGGTATCCAAAAATCTGTAAAGTATAGTTGGGGGTGTAAAAGATAAGTACTTTAAGTTGGAAAATGGGTTTAGGAGGGACATTCAGAAAGTAACTTGCTCTGAAATGGTCTTTGAAAAGTATTTCTTGGTGTTGAGGTATCCAAAAAGCTGTAAAGTATAGTTGTGGGTGAAAAAGATAAGTACTTCAAGTTGCAAAATGGGTTTAGGAGGCAGATTAAGAAAGTAACTTGCTCTGAAATGGTCTTTGAAAAGTATTTCTTGGTGTTGGGACACTCAGAAAGCTGTAAAGTATAGTTGCGGGTGAATAATATAAATACTTCAACTTGTAAAATAGGTTTAGAAGGGATATTAAGAAAGTAACTTGCTCTGAAATCGTCTTTGAAAAGTATTTCTTGGTGTTGAGGTATCCAAAAAGCTGTAAAGTATAGTTGTGGATGAAAAAGATAATTACTTCAAGTTGGAAAATGGGTTTAAGAGGGACATTCAGAAAGTAACTTGCTCTGAAATACCTTTTGAAAGGTATTTCTTGGTCAGGGACCGGAATAGTTGTGGGTGAAAAAGATAAGTACTTCAAGTTGCAAAATGGGTTTAGGATGGACATTAAGAAAGTAACTTTCTCTGAAATGGTCTTTGAATTGTTTTTATTGGTGTTGAGTTTTCCAAAAAGCTGTAAAGTATAGTTGTGGGTGAAAAACATAAGTACTTCAAGTTGGAAAATGGGTTTAGGAGGGACATTAAGAAAGTAACTTGCTCTGAAACGGTCTTTGAAAGGTATTTCTTTGTGTTGAGGTAACCAAAAAGCTGTAAAGTATAGTTGTGGGTGAAAAAGATAAGTACTTCAAGTTGTAAAATGGGTTTAGGAGGGACATTAAGAAAGTAACTTGCTCTGAAATGGTCTTTGAAAGGTATTTCTTGGTGTTGAGGTATCCAAAAAGCTGTAAAGTACAGTTGTGGGTGAAAAAGATAAGTACTTCAAGTTGCAAAATGGGTTTAGGATGAACATTAAGAAAGTAACTTGCTCTGAAATGGTCTTTGAAAAGTATTTCTTGGAGTTGAGGTATCCAAACAGCTGTAAAGTATCGTTGTGGGTGAAAAAGATAAGGACTTCAAGTTGGAAAATGGGTTTAGGAGGAACATTAAGAAAGTAACTTGCTCTGAAATGGTATTTGAAAGGTATTTCTTGGTGTTGGGACACTCAAAAAGCTGTAAATTATAGTTTTGGGTGACAAAGATAAGTACTTAAAGTTGCAAAATGGGTTTAGAAGACATTAAGAAAGTAACTTGATCTGAAATGGTCTTTGAAAAGTATTTCTTGGTGTTGAGGTATGCAAGAAGCTGTAAAGTATAGTTGTGAGTGAAAAAACTAAGTACTTCAAGCGGGAAAATATGTTTAAGAGGGAGATTAAAAAAGTAACTTACTTTAATATGGTATTTGAAAAGTATTTCTTGATGTTAAGGTATCCAAAATCTGTATAGTATAGTTTTGGGTGAAAAAGATAAGTACTTCCAGTTGCAAAATGGGTTTAGGAGGGACATTAAGAAAGTAACTTGCTCTGAAATGGTCTTTGAAAAGTATTTCTTGGTGTTGGGTCACACAAAAAGCTGTAAAGTATAGTTGTGGGTGAAAAAGATAAGTACTTCAAGTTGGAAAATGGGTTTAGGAGGGACATTAAGAAAGTAACTTGCTCTGAAATAGTCTTTGAAAAGTATTTCTTGGTAATGAGGTATCCTAAAAGCTGTAAAGTATAGTTGTGAGTGAAAAAGATAAGTACTTCAAGTTGGAAAATGGGTTTAGGATGGACATTAAGAAAGTAACTTGCTTGTCTTAGTCGATTACGTCATTCTATGCCTATAAATGAATTCCCGTCATGACCTTCTGATAGGGTTCTACCGATTATGTAATCAATTTCTCAGAAATCTATTTGTCCTAGTTGATTACGTCATTCTATGCCCATAAATGGATTGCCGTCAGGACCTCCTGATAGGGTTCTACCGATTATGTTATCAATTTCTCAGAAATCCAATTGTCGTAGTCTATTACTTCATTCTATGCCCATAAACGTATTCCCGTCATGACCTTCTGATAGGGTTCTACCGATTATTTAATCAATTTCTCAGAAATCAATTTTTCCTAGTTGATTACGTCATTCTATGCCCATAAATGGATTCCCGTCATGATCTTCTGATAGGGTTCTACCGATTATGTAATCAATCTCTCAGAAATCCAATTGTCTTAGTCGATTACGTCATTCTATGCCCATAAATGGATTCCCGCCACGAGCTCCTTATAAGGTTCTACCGATTATGTAATCAATTTCTCGGGACTTCTCTCCCTTCGATTACGCAATCAATATATCTCTTCCCCACCTTCCCCTTAGAAACAACAATTAATTCCCCTTTCTTGAATCAATAATTCCCCTTAGAAACAACAAATTAATTCCCCTTTCTTGAATCAATAATTCCCCTTAGAAACAACAAATTAATTCCCATTTCGTGACATAACAATCAATCTTGACATCACCTGTCAGACATTATTAAATTTCGCCTGGAAACAATTTGATTAATGATTGACAGTACCTGTCAGACATTATTAAACTTTGCCCGGAAACAATTTGATTAATGACTGACAGCACAGGTGTTCCAAATTCCCAATCGCTTTAATTAACCACGTGTTCTACCTAATGACTCTATGCACATGGCCAAAACAACAACAACAACAACATCGACCTTGGAACTTTAGGTCATTGACCCCATTAACCACGTGTTCTCCCTAATGACTCTATGCACATGGCCAAAACAACAACAACAACAAATGTCCTGTTCGGAGTAGCGCCCCCCTTTATAAGACATTCGCTGAGAGCGTGCACTTACAACAACAACAACATCGACCTTGGAAAAAAGAGGTCATTGACCCCATTAACCACGTGTTCTCCCTAGGGACTCTATGCCCATATAAGGAGCCCCGTTTGTGCTGGTACCCCCCCCCTCTACTATTGTTTACATATATTATTGGTTAATGGGAAGTATAAAGACGTTTCAGGAGGGATTTTTTTATGATGGGGGGGGGGGAGAGTGTCAGAGGAGGGGGTTAAGGGTAAGGATCCTTCCACGGAGGATGCTTCCTTGGGGGAAGAGACATTTCTGTGAAGGGGGTGCCGGATTTCCCAGCATTATTTGAAAAAAACGATCAGAAATTATATAAAAAAACTAGTTTTTTCAACTGAAAGTAAAGAGCAACATTAAAACTTAAAACAAACAGAAATTATTACGTATATGAGGGAGTTCGCCCCCTAGTCAATACCTCACCCTTTTCGCTAAAGTTTTTTTTAGTACTTTCAAAAGAGCTATCTATTCTAATTAATCGGCCTTTGTGATTCAGGGGTTTTGATTTGAACAAAATTTGAACTTTAGCGTAAAGAGCAAGGTATCGACTAGGGGGCAAACTCCCTAATATAGGTTACGTAATAAAACATACGAATATAGAAATTCGTTACGTAAGTTAATTCAGAATTAATTCGTAAATTACGTCTGAACAAAATTTCGAAAAAGCCATTTAGCCAAAAAAGGAAAATTAATATGCAAATTTCGTTTTAATTATTCATGTACGGTGAGCAAAAATCAAAGCTGAATTAATTCAAAACATTCAGAAACTAAATAAAAAAACAAGTTTTTTTAAAGTGAAATTAAGGAGCAACATTACGCTAAAGTTTGACTCTGTCACACTCCTTTATTTTTTTAAAAATAAAAAAACTTTAGCGTAAAGAGCGAGGTATTGAGGAGGGGACAGCCCCTTTCATATACGGAATAATTTCTGTTCGTTTTAAGTTTTAATGTCTCTCCTTACTTTCAGTTGAAAAAACTTGTTTTTTTCATTTAATTATAATGAAGATTCATTGACTTTAAGGTGGTGTGACGTAAACATTCATTGACTTTAAGGTAACACCCCCTTTTATGAAAATCAAGCAAATTTTCTCAGGCACGTAGCTTTTGATGCGTAACATTAAACTTAATGAATCTTATGTATTTAAAATTAAAATAATAAGCCGAGTCTTTTGATATAAATATTGACATCAAAATCCCGTTTTTTAGAGCTTCGGTTACTATTGAGCCGCATCGCTCCTTACTTAAAGTTTGAAACTACGACCTGTTTGACACCTAGCTATAGTTGCATATATATATTTTTTTTTTAATTAAGAGGTTTTCCCTCGTGTTCCGGTTTTAATATTTACTTAGAAATTTATGAATATTCCCAAGAATGAATTGCTATGGAAGTTTTAGCAACTCTTGCATGATACAAAATTTATCTCCTAAATTAACAATTTTACTGGATACTAAGAAAGTGAATAATGCCAAGAATATTAGGGTTTGAGTAGCTACTTTTTTCCTTATACGGTATACCAGACAAATACATTAAAGTGACTAATGCTATCTATGAGAATAACACTGCTATCTATGAGAATAACAGTTGAGCAGGGTTGTGTTCTATTTTTCTTTATGTGGATCATTTTGATGGACTTTGTCTTAAGGAGCACAGGAGAGGGAATGATAGAACACGGAATCAAATCAGGAGGAAAAACTTTCCTGGACTTAGATTATGCTGATGATTTAAGTATCCTAGATGAAAGTGTGAGCAAAATAAATGAACCTTTAGAGGTTTTGCGAGTTCAGGGTGCTAGAACAGGTTTGAAAACTAATGTAAAGAAGACTAAGTCACTAATGCTAGGAATAAGTGAAGATGAAAAGGTGACGTTGGGTAACGAAAAGACTGATCAGGTGGGCAACTTTCACTTACCTTGGTAGTATTATTTGTAAAGACGGCGGGAGCAGTGAAGATGTTAAAGATAGAATGCCAAGGCTCAGGGAGTTTTTTCACAGTTAAAAAAAGTTTAGAAGAATAGGAAGATAGATCTGTAAACCAAGGTTAGAATATTCGAAGCCATAGCGATAGATAGGCCATAGGAAGAATAGGAACATAGGCCAGAACATAATTTGCACTTTACTGAAAAAATTTAAATGTTTTTACTTTCATAACTTTAATAAATCAAATAATATTAACATTTTGACTACTAAATATCAGTATATGTATATTAAGCTGATAATGGAAATTCATTTGTATTTTTTTCAGTAAAGTGCAATTTATATTCTGGCATAGGGAAGGCAAAGGCGTTTTGAGCCCTACTCATGTTAATTTCTGCTCGTTTTGAGTTTGACTCGGTTATTTATTGTAATTTTCTTGTATGTGTTTGGGGAAATGGTGGGCGTGAGAGAGGGGTTAGTTGCCCTCCAATTAATTTCGACTATTAAAAAGGGCACTAGCCATTTCAATCTCCAATGCAATAAGTACTTTTTAAAGTTTCTACGACAATGCTTTCCACAAAAAATCTTAACCTACAATAACTTACAACCCTTGCCCTGAGGGCTGGGGGGGGGGTGTCATCCTTAAAAACCTACTTTTCAAAACTTTCCACTACGTTGAACAAAATGGCTATCTAAAAATTTGGATGGGATGTGTTTGGGGAAAAGGTGTGCGTGAGAGGGGGTTAGTTGGACTCCAATCACTTTCGAATATTAGAACTGGCACAAGCCCTTTGAATTTCCAATCAAATGCATCCTTTTTCAAGTTTCTACCACAAAACTTCAATAAAAACCTTATATGTCTCCAGGGCATAACTTGTAACCCTTGCCCTGAGGGCTCTTCGGGGAAGGGGTTATAATCCTCAAAGACCTAATTTCCAGAACTTAGAACTATGTTGAACAAAATAGCTATCTCAAAATTTTGATTGGATGTGTTTGGATAAATGGTGGGCGTGAGAGGGGGGTGGGGTTAGTTACCCTACCAATCACTTTCGCATATTAAAAATGGCACTAGGCCTTTGAATTTCCAATCTAATGAGCTCTTTTTCAAGGTTCTACGACAAAGCTTTCAATGTAAACCTTATATGGTGGGCGTTGAAGGAGTGTTAGTTGCATTCCAATCACTGTCGACTATTAAAAAGGGCACTAGACATTTCAATTTCCAATCGAAAGAGCCCTTTTTAAGTTTCTACGACAACGCTTTCTACAGCAACCTTATATGCCCCCAGGGCATAACTTACCACCCTGGCCCTGAGGAATATGGGGGGGGGGGCGGTTGTCATCTTCAAAGACCTGATTTCCAGAACTTTCAGCTACGTTGAACAAAATAGCTATCTCAAAATTTTGAATGGATGTGTTTGAGGAAAAGGTGGGCGTGAGAAGGGGGTTAGTTGCCCTCCAATCACTTTCGACTATTAAGGGCACTAGCCCTTTGAATTTACAATCGACCTTTTTTAAAGTTTCTACAACAACGCTTTCTATAAAAACCTTATATGCACCCCGGGCATAACCTAAAACCCTTGCCCTGAGGGCTGTGGGGGAGTGTACTCCTCAAAAATACAATTTCTATCTGGAAATCAACTACGCTGAACAAAATGGCTATCTCAAAATTTTGATTGGATGTGTTTCGGGAAATGGTGGGTTTGAAAGGGGTGTTAGTTACCTTCCGATCACTTTCGACTATTAAAAAGGGCACAAGCCACTTCAATTTTCAATTGAATGAGCCCTTTTCGAAGTTTCTACGACAATTTTTTCGATACAAAGTGCCCTGGTCTAAAAGAAAAAAAATAATAAATAATGCATTGTGCCAACATCGTTCTTATATGCTCCCAGGGCATAACTTATATATATATATATATATATATATATATATATATATATATATATATATATATATATATATATATATATATATATATATATATATATATATATATATATATATATATATATATATATATATATATATATATATATATATATATATATATATATATATATATATATATATATATATATATTGTATGGGCCTCTGTAAAGAAGTCCAACAAGAGATGCTACAGTCAAACGGGAGAGATGCGTTGAAAAACCCGTGTTTACAAGATGATTAAATAAAAGAAACAAGTTATTCCGTATATGAAAGGGGCTGTCCCCTCCTCAACGCCTCGCTCTTTACGCTAAAGTGTTTTATTGTTAAAAAAAAAGAGTTGTGAGAAAGTCAAACTTTAGCGTAATAATTTCTGTTCGTTTTAAGTTTTAACGTCGTTCCTTACTTTCAGTTAAAAAAACTTTTTTTTTATTTAGTTTTTTGAACGTTTTTGAATTAATGCAGGTTTTGATCTTGGCTCACCGTACATGAATAATTAAAACAAAATTGGCATATTAATTTACTTTTATTTGGTTAAATGGCTTTCTCGAAACTTGTTTAATTTTATTTACTAACGTTTTTATTAGTAGTAAATATACGTAACTTAAGAATTAACTTACGTAACAAACTTCTATATTAACATATTTTTAATACGTATATTAGGGGGTTCGCTCCCTAGTCAATACCTTGCTCTTTAAGCTAAATTTCGAATTTTGTTCCAATTCTTTAAAAATGACCGCTTAATGACAAAGGCCGTTAATTAGAATAAATAGCTCTTATGAAAGCACTAGGGGTCGAACCCAATCATATATTTAAAATTTTCTGTTCGTTTAAGTTTTGATGTTGCTACTCTTGCAGTTGAAAAACTTGTTTTTATATATTTAGTTTCTGATCTTTTTTTAAATAATGCTGGGAATTCCGTCGTCCCCTTCATAGCAATGTGCCTTCCCCCATGAAAACTTCCTTTATGGAAGGATCATCCCACATAACCTCCGACTCCCCCCCACTACCAGAAAAAAAATCCCCCCTGAAAACGTCTGTATACTTCCCAATAACCAATACTATATGTTAACATTGGGTAAAGTTCATAACTTTCAGGCCTCCCCCCGGGAACTTCGGGGGATTTAGTCATCCTAAAAGACATACTTGTAACATTTTCGAACATGCTGAACAAAATAGTTATCTCAAAATTTTGATCGGGTGACTTTGGGAAATAAATGAGCATGGGAGGGGCCTAGTTACCCTCCATTTTTTTGATCACTTAAAAAGGGCACTAGAACTTTTAATTTCCCTTCCAATGAGCCATACCTCCATATTCTAGAACCATTGGGTCGATACGATCACCCTTTGGAAAGAAACAAAACAAAAAAACACGCATCCGTGATCTTTATTCTGGCAAAAAATTCAAAATTCCACGTTTTTGCAGATAGGAGCTTGAAACCTCTACAGTCTGATTCTCTGATACGCTGAATATTATGGTGTGATTTTCATTGAGGCTCTATGTTTTTTAGTTGGTCTTTCCCCTTTTTTCGAAAATCAGCCAAATTTTCTCAGGCGCGTAACTTTTGATGGGTAAGACTAAACTTGATGAAACTTATATATTTGAAATCAACATTAAAATCTGATGCTTTTGATGTATTTATTGTTATCAAAATACCGTTTTCTAGAGTTTCGGTTACCATTGAGCCGGGTCGCTCCTTACTAGTAGTATGTTACCTTATACTTCTGGGCCTTTACGTTCCATCCTATGATATTCTGGGCCTTTACGTTCCTTCCTATGATATTCCGGGCCTTTAAGTTCCTTCCTATGATATTCTGGGCCTTTACGTTCCTTCCTATGCTATTCTGGGCCTATATGTTCCTTCCTGTGCTATTATGGGCCTTTACGTTCCTTCCTATGCTATTCTGGGCCTTTACGTTCCTTCCTATGCTATTCTGGGCCTTTAAGTTCCTTCCTATGCTATTCTCGGCCTTTATGTTCCTTCCGGTTTTTCTGGTAGGTAATTCTATTCTACAGGGGCATTACACCCTTTCAAAGAGATTTACGCAATTTCTAGTTCAAGGTATATACATGTTTTTTTTTACCATCTATTGAATTTGAGGACGCCCCCCGTACCAACAGGTTTTTCTGGTAGGTATTCTATTCTAGAGGTCATTACACTCTTTGCCAAGAGATTTAAGCAATTAATTAAACCTGTATTATAAAACCAGCGCGTCTTGTTTCGAGTTTTAACGGACAAATTTTTGAAAAGCAGACAGTTTTTTTTTCTTGTTTAGCATTTGCAAAAAAGGGGTAATTAGTGAGTGGAAATTTTTTTAATGCTTTTACATTCGGAGATGTTTGATTAACCTTTGCAAAAAAAAGGGGTATTGGGATTTGTGAATTGGAGGAGATGCCATGATTATGTACTGTATAATACACAAGTGATGTTTTGGAGCGTATTGTCAATTTAACGAGAAATGACTGAAAAGTGTTTTGAGGGAGATGGGCTTGCATGGAGGGTTGAGTTGCATGAGAGTTCAGTTAAAGGGGGTACAGTTCCCCGGGGGGCTCGGTGATACCGGGGTTCAGTTACAAGGGGGGTCAGTGGCACTGGGGCTTGAGTTATATGGGGATTGAGTTCCACGAGAGTAGTGCTTTATCGTGGTTTAGCTTGTCACAGTTTTAAAAGAGCTTTACGGGGTTTGAGAGACTCAGTTGCCTGATTCCGTGTGGTTTTTCTTTACTAGGTGGTCATTAAAAACGAAATTTTTGTGTTAAATAAGTAGTTTTTGTATCTTTTAAAAGAGCTTTAAGGGGTTTGAGAGACTCAGTTGCCTGATTCCGTGGGGTTTTTCTTTACTTGGTGGTCATTAAAAAAGAAATTTTTGTGTTAAGTAAGTAGTTTTTATATCTTTTAAAAGAGCTTTACGGGGATTGAGAGACTCAGTTGCCGGATTCCGTGTGGTTTTTCTTTACTTGGTGGTCATTAAAAATGAAATTTTTGTGTTAAATAAGTAGTTTTTTATATTTTAAAAGAGCTTTAAGGGGTTTGAGAGACTCAGTTGCCTGATTCCGTGTAGTTTTTCTTTACTTGGTGGTCATTTGTTGTATCTTTTAAAGAGCTTTACAGGGTTTGAGGACTCAGTTGCCTAATTCCGTGTGGTTTTTCTTTACTTGGTGGTGATTAAAAACAAAATTTTTGTGTTAAATAAGTAGTTTTTGTATCTTTTAAAAGAGCTTTAAGGGGTTTTAGAGACTCAGGTGCCTAATTACATGTGGTTTTTCTTTACTTGGTGGTCATTAAAAATGAAATTTTTGTGTTAATAAGTAGTTTTTGTATCTTTTAAAAGAGCTTTACGGGGTTTGAGAGACTCAGTTGCCTGATGCCGTGTGGTTTTCTTTACTTGGTGGTCATTAAAAACGAAATTTTTGTGTTAAATAAGTAGTTTTTGTATCTTTTAAAAGAGCTTTACGGGGATTGAGAGACTCAGTTGCCTGATTCCTTGTGGTTTTTCTTTACTTTATGGTCATTAAAAAAGAAATTTTGGTTTTAAATAAGTAGTTTTTGTATCTTTTAAAAGAGATTTTAGGGGGTTGAGAGACTCAGGTGCCTGAGTCCTTGTGGAGTTTCTTTAATGGAATGTCATTAAAATCGAAATTATTGTGTTAAATAAGTAGTTTTTGTATCTTTTAAAAGAGCTTTACGGGGATTGAGAGACTCAGTTGCCTGATTCCATGTGGTTTTTCTTTACTTGGTGGTCATTAAAAATGAAATTTTTGTGTTAAATAAGTAGTTTTTGTACCTTTTAAAAGAGCTTTAAGGGGTTTGAGAGACTCAGTTGCCGGATTCCGAGTAGTTTTTCTTTACTTGGTGCTCATTAAAAACTAAATTTTTGTGTTAAATAAGTAGTTTTTTTATATTTTATTATATCTTGTAGGTTATTTAGATACTCAGTTGCTTTATTCCTTGTTCTTTTTATTTAATTGGTTGTAATTAAAAACGAATTTTTTGTGTTAAATAATTAGTTTTTCCATCTTTTTTAAGAGCTTTAAGGGGTGATAGAAACTGGGGTGCCTGTTTTCGATAAGTAGTTGTTTAGGGGGCGGACGATATATACGGTATTTTTGTGTTAATTTATTAGTTTTTGCAAATTTTAAAATAGTTATAAAATAATGCTGACACTAAGTTTCCGAATTCTTCTTGGTTTTTCTTTACATGATGGTAATTAAAAACGAAATTTTTGTTTTAAATAAGTAGTTCTTTTATCTTTTAAAATAACTTTGCGGGGTTTAAGAGACCCTGTTGCCTGATTCCCTGTTGTTTTTCTTCTTTTCAGTAAAGACACTCGATATTCTAAGTGTTTAATTCAAACTTTTTTAAAACTTAGAAATTTTTCAAATTTATTTATTTTTTTATTTTTGTATATAACTTAAAATGTCAAAATATGCTTACAGTTCTAACAATTGGGCTCTGTGATTGGTCAGAGACATGATGTGACTTTTCCACCGGTATTCTATGACCGGTTATTGACACTACCTAATCTATTACATTTATTAAATCAGTTTTTTTTACGCAGTTGAACGATAAACAAATAAGTCATATCTTAAAAAAAAGAAGTGAAAATGGAGCATTTTAAGAAAGTTTGTCTACATAACAAGGTTATTGTAGCATTGAATGCCGACAAAGAGAAATATTCAAACTTTGAAACAAGTACAGGTGGTAGCACTATTGGAAATGTAGGCATGCATTGTCATAACAGTAAGGAATTTAATTTCTTTCGAATAGCGAAAAAATTCAACTCTTATGTTGGTGGTTATGCGAGATTGGGAACTCCAGAGATGATTGCACTCAAAGAGAATGCCAGCATAAAAATAATCGTTGATGATAGAGGACAACTGCTTGCTACTGTTGCAGGTAACACATTACCTACTGATACATCCAATCGTCACCTTTCAGGTATTAGCATTCAACGGAAGATCAATAAAAGAAAGGCCTACTCTTCTACTAATATCGTAAACCATATCTTGTCTATGTGCCGAAACTGTTACCTGTGTAAAAATAATGTGATAATAGACAGTGAAATCGCCAGAAAAATAAAAAGGGCATTGTCAGAAAATATCACGATGGAATATAAAGATGAATCGATGAAAAACAAAGCACCAGCAAACGTTACTGTCATTGATCAAACAGTCATTGAACCAAATAATACCAAAGACGAAAAGCATATTGAGCCTGTTGATGAGACACCAGTAAAAATTGTGTATGACTCAAAATGGAATAATGATTATTCTACTGATTACGAACTAAGAGAAGACAATAGCTATAATATCAAGAGAGAGCATGGTGAACTATTTTATGCAACAGATTCAAAATGTCCAAAGTTAATCATTAATATTAATATTGTATCATAATATATTTATTTTATTAATATTCTACATAGCATTATTTCATTAAAAATATATTTTGCATTACATTGCTATGTGTTCATTATTTTTAGAGTAAGCTAGCATATCAAACGTTTAGATTGTCTATTAAAACGTCGGAGATGTAAGAAAAGGAATTTGCATACGTCTATTGTCAGACAAACGGTGACAAATTTTTTCTTTAATTTACCCCCATGATAAATAAAAAAAGACATTTTATACAAGAAATTTATGACAACACTCTAATTAAGTAATAAAATCTGTCCTTAAGTTACATCTAGGATAAAAAAAGAAGAAATTTTATTCAATGAATGATCAAAAATTGTAAGTAATTAACAAATTCTTTAAAAAATATGTTAATACGTTTAAGCAATAAATATCTTTAAGCTTAACCCTTCTTTATTCTTTAGAATAGTTTTATTCATTTCATTAAATTATGAAGAAATTGTAAGTAAGTAAGTAACAATAGCTTTCTTAAATTCGCTTCATGGACACAATACAGATATTTAATTCAAGAAATCATAATAAAATCGCAAGTAAGTAATAAAGTCTTTATTGTTTCCACCTATTGGATACACAATACTGAAATTTCATTCAGGAAATTATGAAGGAATTGTAAATAGGTAACACACTCATGTTACCTCATGTATACACAATGCATAAATTTAATTTTATAAACTATCAAAAATTGTAATTAATTATCAATTTATTTATTTAATTCGACCACTTTGTAAATAAAAAATAAAATTCTTAAAATAAATTAGTAAAAAATTGCAAGTAATTATCAACGTCCTTCTTGAATTCTACTGCCTAATATACAAAAAGACATTTCTTCAAAGAAATTATGACAAAATTCCAATTAAGTAACAAACTCTTTAATGTTTTCTTGACTTAGATACAAGTTGTAGAAATTTCATTCAAGAAATTATAAAAACAGTCTCATTAATTAACAATTTCTTTCTTGAAGTCTACTCTTGGATACACAATACGGATATAAAATTTAATAAATTATTAAAAAAAAACAATTTCTTTCTTGAAGTCAACTCTTGGATACACAATACGGAAATTTCATTCAAGAAATTATGAAAATATTTGTAAGTAAGTAACAAACTCTTTTTGTTTTCACCTCTTGGATATACAGTACAGATACTTCATTCAAGAAATTATGAAAAAATCGCAAGTAAGTACCTTTTTTTTCTCTTTATCAAAAACACTTTTCACTTACCTACACGATGAAGAAATTTAATTCAAGAAATTGGGAAAAAAGTCTCAGTAAGTAACAATTTCTTTCTTGAAGTCAACTCATGGATACAAAATACGGAAATTTCATTCAAGAATTTCATGACTTAGATACACGATGTAGAAATTTGATTCAAGAAATTATGAAAAAATTCTCAGTAAGTAACAATTTCTTTCTTGAAGTCATCTCTTGGATACACAATACGGAAATTTCATACGAGAATTTATGAAAATTTCTGTAAGTAAGTAGCAAACTCTTTATTGGTTCCACCTCCTGAATATACAGTCCAAATGCTTGATTCAATAAATTGTGAAAAAATTGAAAATAAGTAGCTTTTTTTTCTCTTTATAACAAACAATTTTCACTTAGCTAAATGATGTAGAAATTTAATTCAAGAAATTATTGAAAAATTCTCAGTAAGTAACAATTTCTTTCTTGAAGTCAACTCTCGGATACGCAATACGGAAATTTCATTCAAGAAATTATGAAAAAATTGTAAATAAGTAGCAAATTCTTTCTTGAATTTACCTGTTGGACAAACAAAAAAGACATTTCGTTCAAGAAATTATGACAAAATTCTAAGTAGGTAGCACACTCTTTATTGTTTTCACCAGTTAGATATACGACGTAGAAATTAAATTAAAGAAATTGTGAAAAAATTCTTAGTCTAAGTAGCAAATTCTTTCCTGAATTCACCTGTTGGATAAACAAAAAAAACAAAAAAAAGACATTTCGTTCAAGAAATTATAACAAAATTCTAAGTAAGTAACAAACTTTATGGTTTTCACGAGTTAGATATACGATGTAGAAATGAAATTCATGAAATTATGAAAAAATTCTGAGTAAGTAACCATTTCTTTCTTGAAGTCAACTCTCGGATTCACAATACGGAAATTTCATTCAAGAAATTATGAAAATATTTGTAAGTAAGTAACACACTCTTTATTAATTTCACCTCTTGGATATACAGTACAGATACTTCATTCAAGGAAATATGAAAAAAATCACAAGTAAGTCACTTTTTTTTATCTTTATCACAATCAATTTTCACTAACCTAAATGATCTATCAAATTAATTAAAGCAATTATGAAAAAATTGTAATTAAGTAGAAGATTCTTTCTCGAATTCATCTGTTGGATAAACAAAAAAGATATTTCGTTCAAGAAATTATGACAAAATTCTAAGTAAGTAACAAACTCTTTATTGTTTTCACCAGTTAGATATACGAAGTATAAATTTAATTCAATAAATTATTAAAAAATTCTCATTCTAAGTAGCAAATTCTTTCTTTAATTCACCTGTTGGATAAACAAAAAAAAAAAAAAAGACATTTCGTTCAAGAAATTATGACAAAATTCTAAGTAAGTAACAAACTTTATGGTTTTCACGAGTTAGATATACGATGTATAAATTAAATTCATTACGTTATTAAAAAATTATCAGTGAGTGGTTATTTCTTTCTTGACGTGAAATATTGGATACACAACACATAAATTTCAATAAGTAAATTATGAAAATATTTGTAAGTAGCAACCTCTTTATTAGTTTCTCATCTTGGAGATACAGTACAGATACTTCATTCAAGAAATTTTGAAAAAATCGCAAGTAAGTAGCTTTTTTTCTCTTTATCACAAACAATTTTCACTTAGCTACACGATGTAGAAATTTAATTCAAGAAATTATGAAAAAATTCTCAGTAAGTAACAATTTCTTTCTTGAAGTCAACTCTTGGATACACACAATACGGAAATTTCATTCAAGAAATTATAAAAAATATTTGTAAGTAAGTAACAAGCTCTTTATTGATTTCACCTCTTGAATATACAGTACAGATACTTCATTCAAGAAACGTGATTAAACATGTTTTGAAACTACATGCTATTTGTATTCCTTTGCTCGGCACCTTTCCAAACGAGCGGGGATTCCCCACTGGCTCCTATACATTGCAAAAAAGTGAGCAGTATGAACAATCCACGTTTTCAACCAGTCTGGTTTTTTAGTGACCAATCAAGAGATATATACAAAGTCGTCATAGCTTTATTTAATTTTTTTAAGGTTCATTTAGACGAGGTTACGTGCGCGCAAGTAACCTCGTCTAAATGAACCTTAAAAAATGAAATAAAGCTATGTTGACTTTGCATATCTCTCCTGTTTGGTCCCGAAAAAACCAGACTGGTTGAAAACGTGGAGTTTTCGTACTGCTCACTTTTTTGCAATGTGTAGGAGCCAGTGGGGAATCCCTGTTTGTTTGGAAAGGTCCCAAGGAAAGGTATACAAATAGTATGTAGTTTCAAAACGTGTTTAATCACGTTTCTTGAATGAAGTATCTTTACTGTATATTAAAGAGGTGAAATCAATAAAGAGCTTGTTACTTACTTACAAATATTTTTTTATAATTTCTTGAATGAAATTTCCGTAATGTGTATACAAGAGTTGACTTCAAAAAAGAAATTGTTACTTACTGAGAATTTTTTCACAATTTCGTGAATTAAATTTCTACATTGTGTAGCTAATTGAAAATTGTTTGTGATAAAGAGAACAAAAAAGCTACTTACTTGCGATTTTTTCAAAATTTCTTGAATGAAGTATCTGTACTGTATATCCAAGAGGTGAAATTAATAAAGAGTTTGTTACTTACTTACAAATATTTTCATAATTTCTTGAATGAAATTTCCGTATTGTGTATCCAAGAGTTGACTTCAAGAAAGAAATGGTTACTTTCTGAGAATTTTTTCATAATTTCATGAATTTAATTTCTACATCGTATATCTAACTCGTGAAAACCATAAAGTTTGTTACTTACTTAGAATTTTGTCATAATTTCTTGAACGAAAAGTCTTTTTTGTTTTTTTTGTTTATCGAACAGGTGAATTCAAGAAAGAATTTGCTTCTTAGACTGAGGATTTTTTCATAATTTCTTAAATTTATTTTCTACGTCGTATATCTAACTCGTGAAAACAATAAAGTTTGTTAATTACTTAGAATTTTGTCATAATTTCTTGAACGAAATGTTTTTTTTGTTTGTCCAACAGGTAAATTCAAGAGAGAATTTGCTACTTAGTTACAATTTTTTCATAATTTCTTGAATCAAATTTCCGTATTGCGTATCCAAGAGTTGACTTCAAGAAAGAAATTGTTACTTACTGAGAATTTTTCAATAATTTCTTGAATTAAATTTCTACGTCATTTAGCTAAGTGAAAATTGTTTGTGATAATGAGAAAGAAAGTTACCTACTTGCGATTTTTTCAAAATTTCTGGAATCATACATCGGTACTGTATATCCAGGAGGTGAAGTCGATAGAGTTTGTTACTTACTAACAAATATTTTCACAATTTCCTTAATAAAATTTCAATATTGCGGATCCACGAGATGAGTTCAAGAAAGAAAATGTTACTTACTGAGAATTTTTCATAATTTCTTGAATAAAATTTCTACATCGTGTATCTAAGTCATGAAATTCTTGAATGAAATTTCCGTATTGTGTATCCATGAGTTGACTTCAAGAAAGAAATTGTTAC
>NC_142802.1:65250957-65388582 GCF_049724085.1 Artemia sp. Qi Xiang Cuo | reverse complement strand
TTTTGATAGATGTAAAAAAAGTTGAAGATCGGATATGCGAAAATTGTAACTAACCGTGGAAAATATTGACGCCGAGCTTTAGCTAAAATGTATTCCACATATTGTCACCATTCTGTCTTGTTTTTAAGTGGAATGTATTTGTTATTGAATAAGAATGATTTGTGCCAGATCGGAATTGGTTATTTTAGATATTTCAAATTTTTATTGTGACTCCTCACTTCATATCGTAATACACGTACTATTATGAAGTAGGGTGCCACGGTCATTATCCAATAGCTTGAACTGCCTAATAATAATATAACAAGAAATAAATCTGTAGCACTAGGCCCAAACATAATATTATCCGTGTGTTTTTGTCAGTGATTAAGGTTTAAGTTATCTTTGTTTCTGAGTATTTGATTTTTTTTTCCTTTTTAGTGCACTTCGCTTTTTTTGTATAAAAGTGGGTTATAAATAAATTGTTATTATTATTATTATTATTATAAGATTCCGTGTTCTTGTGGGAAGTTCTATATTGGTAGGACTCACCAACAATTTGTTGAAAGATTTATTGAACACCGAAATTCAATAGAAAAACCCTACAGTTAAGCAAGCCTCCGGAAACTTTTGTTTCAGCTTTAGCAGAACATATTTGGTTTCAACCAGATCACTTTGTAAATTTGATGAGGCCTTAGCTGTTTCAAATGATAAGGAGTACACACAATGGGCGAGAGAAGCCATTAAAATTAAAAAACATATGTTTGCTAACCTTTCGATAAATAGGGACACGGGTAGTTTAAATTTTGACCCAATTTATGATAATCTTCTAAAGAGTGAATCAACAGTCAATAAGGGAATTAAGATATTAAATAATCACCAAGGGACTATTTTACCCACTAGACCAAAACGATTTGCTTCAATAATAGCCAATAAAAGGATTATTTCGCATTTTTTTTATTTTTCCTGTTACTCTGGTGTTCTCACTGAAGTAACCTTATAATAGTATCTTTTCCCTACGTGGATCAGTTTGCGCCAATTGTATATACATATTTTTTTTGGTGGTGGTTTTATTGGTTTTTTAGTTTTAGCTTGTTTTTTTTATCTTGTTCCTCTTCTGTTTCTTTCGTGCTGAAGGCGCATTGTTTAGATATAGGTGAAATATTCGTGCTGTTTTGCATTTGTCGTTTCTTTTCTCTCCACTGGCCGCAGTCTCGTTTGTTGTTTTTTTTTCACTGAGATTTTTCTCTTTGTTGGTTTTTATAAATACGTTTGTTTTGATTATAATACTTTAGTTTATCTGCTGATGACGACCACTGGTGTATGTGGTCGAAAGATCCAGATTATTTTTTTTGCATCTGTTTTCATTGTCTAATAAAAATGCTTATCTCCATTTGAAATTTTATTTGTCCAATTTTTGCTTTTGCACTGAAGACGACTAAGTGGAGGTCTTTACCAAAATTTCCTGTTTGTCTTAATCATTTATGTCTTCACTGGATAAAAATCACCATCGTTTGCATTTTTCTTGTTTTTTTCGTCTTTTGGTGTATGTCTAATTTAGATGTATTTTACAATAAACCGTGACATGTGTTTTACCCATTTTTTTGTGAATCCAATAACGCTCCAATAACGTCACATGGGCATCAAATAACCTTCAGTAAGATCTAACTAATCAGAATCAATATGAACTTAAAAATATAAAAGTTTCTCAAAGAAGTGAAGAAAAGATCAAGTTCTCTTCTGAATTTTCTCAAAGAAGAGAAGAAGTTACAGTTCAATTTTATACATATAGCTTGCCGACAATTTTTACTAATTGAAAATGAAGAAGTAACCTCAAATAGTTTTGAAGATGCCATCGATATAATTTGGCTGTCTTTTATCAAAACCTAGCATCTGAATTTTTATAATAAAGTGAAATCCTAAAATAGTGATCTTTTTCAGCTGCAAAAGAGGAGAAATTTGTGAAGATATGGAATTTTGCCAACAGGTTTTCCGAAGTTTGTTTTCTTCCTGTTCTTTGCTACTCCATTTTCTGCTGGATATGGATGATATTGACATAGCTGGATTTTGTCAACGGGTTTTTCCAAAGACGATTTTCTTACCACCCTTTGCCAAACCGCTTTCTGCTGGAAGTAGTTGTAGGATGTAGATACTAAGTATTAGTATACTAGTTTATCCATAGTATATCTTGCTATGAGGCTATAAAATTATTAATTCAAATAAATTATACTATTAAAGGCTGACAAAAGTCAAAAGCCCACTTTGTTGTTCTTTAACATTTACAGGCTGCCCTTTCAGCCCAAAGAGGTCATGAGATTATTAATTCAAATAAATTCTGCTATTAAAAGCTAATATTGGCTAAATGCTTACCTTGTTGCTCTCTAACGTTTATGGGCTGCCCTCTTAGCCTCAGAGAGGCCCAAAATCGCTCAGGTACATAATATTGAAGCTTCGATTCCAGCAAGTGTCCAAGAACCATTTGAAATTGAAAGAACAAACTAAAAAGAACAAAAAATTAAAGGATTTATTCTATTTGAAAAAAAACTGGCAATAATCTGGGATCATTGCAGCTAAATGGTTATAACAAAACCCTTAATCATTACACAATAAAGTAATTAAAACGCTAGTCAATTAGAATCAGTAAAACTATTTAGAACAGTAGTCAATAACCATTACAAGCTGAAAAAAACTCAAATACTTGGGACGAAAAATTAAATAATTAAATCAAATTGGGACAAGAATAGGTGATCATAAATTCTTTTCAAGTAAAAATATTTGTTTTGTATTCCAAGCACAGATTGCTTAGAGTACAGTGCTTGTTAGATCTAAGCAGAAGAGTCATTGGTCATTCATGAACGCAAGGGTGGGGGGCTGAGTCGGTAGATAGTCCCCTCAAATGAGAGCTGCCCCCCCCCCCAGAAAATTCAGATATCATAAGGGGCCACGAAAGGATCATATAAAAAAAAAACTGTTCAAGAACAGGGGCGATTGTTTTCCAATCAATTTCGACTTAAAAAAAAGGGACAAGAACTCTATTTCTGATCAAAGTTCCTAAGACCACAAGGAGGAGGCTAGAAGCTCCCCCCTCCTGCATGGAATAAATTCTGCTCATTTTGAGGTTTTATGTTACTCTTTACTTTCATAATAACAGCGTAGACCAGAAATATTTCCGGAAATCAAGAAAAATTATTTGTAAATTTCTATGTAAATTATATGTAATATAATTATATGGATTATACTTAAATTTCAGAATATGTTGAGGGGGATGTTCTAAAGTGGTTGGAGGGCTGCCAGTTCCCCTCCCACGCCCTCTCATTAGCTACTCTCTCTCCAAGTTATCGACCGAAATTTTGAAATAGCAATTTCGTTCAAAATAGTCTAAAGGTCAAATGCCCATTCCTATGAGGATGGTAGAACACTCCACAACTTTAGAAAGGACTTCTGAAAACAATCAAAACATACTACGAACAAAACATAACGGTAAAAAAAAAAACGAAAAAAAAGGTTAAAATGACCATTTTTCGTTTATTAACATATTAACATACTATGAACATACTACGTTCATATATTAACATACTATATAACATACAAAATTAACATACTATGAACAAAACATAGAGTTAAAAAAAAAATGAAAAAAAGCTAAAATGACCATTTTTCGTTTATTAACATACTAACATACTATGAACATAGTTTGTTCATATATTAACATACTATGAACAAAACATAGAGTTCAAAAAACGAAAAAAAACCCTAAAATGACCATTTCGTGAACCTATGGATACAGATTGATGTCTAGTGTTCTTCAACTCAATATAGATGTAAGGATTTTTTAAAGATACAAAATCTGCAAAAAAAAATAGTTGTTCTAACAAAATTCTTTAAATCCTTATTTTTCACTCACCTTTATAATTATAAAACGAAGATTGTTCCAGGCCACATTCAGTTCAACGACACATTGACCTTAATGTTTCTGCCAGATATAGGGATCTTCGCTTGAAACACAAGATGGAAATGCTAATTCTTGAAACAGAATTTGATTGGGTTACGTGTCTAATTGTTTGTCTGTAAGCAGGGGCGTCGCGAGGGGGGGGGGAGGGGGAGAGTCGCGCCACCCCTCTAACATTTTTGGCATTCGGTAAAATTTCCGCAAAATTGCCCGAAATTTAGCAAAAATCTTGATTTCTGCAGAAAATTCCGCATAAATCAGGTAGGGATTCGGTAAAATTTACGAAGATCGCCCCTCCAATGAAATGAGTCTCGGAACGCCCCTGCCTGTAAGGGACACAAGTTTTTCTTTCTTTTTTATTTGCGCCCAGAAATTTTCTCACACTCTATTAAGTTCTTGTTTTATTCTTTCACATCCAGGTTCACACAACTCTTCCAACAGCTACCCCCCCATCAAAAAAAAAAAAAAAAAAGAAAAAAGAAAAAAAAATTGACACTTCTGAGCCAATGACACAAAAAAAGGATATTTACCTATCTTCGTCGACTTCATCTTCTTGGACTGAAAGGACAGCTTCAGAAATACTAGGGACTAAAAACAACTGCTGAATAACACTGTTCATATAGCAAGTGGCACCAGCATTCTTTAATCCAACAAAATTAGATACGCAACGCCCTTCTACAGCAGGCTCGTACTAAACAAAAACAACAAGGAATTACAACAAAAACATAGAGGCTATTTAATTTTCTACCAAATAGGCCAACCAATCAGAAGGAGTTTAACTTTTCGTTGTTTTTACTGGTCTAAAATTTGAAAAGGTTCAGTTGGTGGCGTTCAGGCAAACCTATTGTTATGAAACTGGAACTTTGATCAAACACTGAAAAGCTGCATATATAGTGAAAATCACCAGAGCAACTATAAGTCCAGTAAAAAATAATAGAACAGTGTGTAACTGACTTTGAAAATACTGCCATTTTTTATCCACCAAATATTCTTCTTGATTTTTATTCTTCTAGAGGCCCAATAATTTTTTTTTCTAGCCTAGCCCGCTTTGCATCCTTAGGTATATCGCCATGCTCCACAACGGAGCCTTCGGCTTGACTTTGCTAAGCAGTTTTATGAATTTTCATCCAGGCGGAGATGGTATGAAAAGAGAAAAAGCTTCAAGCCAAATATATATGGCTTGGATTGTCAATCACCGTGTAATATATAAATCTGTTCCAATTAGGTTGTTTTTTATTTGCAAGAAATAAATTAGGCTGTATCTTTTGTGTCAGAACGGAAATAGCGAAAGAGAACTTACCTATAGTGAAAAAAAAAACATAAAATAAGAAAGAGCATAAAACAAAAAACATATATTAAGTGGGAGGATGAAATGTGTAGTAATCACTGACGAAGAATTCAGGCTAGTGATTATTCTGGGATAGTTCTAGGATTACTCTAGGATAATCCATATTATTCTAGAATACTCAAGGATTACAGTACAGCAAGATTTGAAGGTAAGATTTCAGTATATTACAGGTTTTATAATAAAGAAACCAGCATATTTACTTTCTCTGATTCAAAATTTCTTTTCTTCAAAAAAAAAAAATTAAATAATAACGGTTTAATAAACGGTTTAATAAACGGTTTAATAACGGTTTAATAAACGGTTAAATAATAAACGGTTTGATCACCAACTTATCTCGTTATACAGGACTTCGCTGAGCTAAAAAAGTTTTCCAAAAAATTTTACTGGACAGAAATTTTTGGAGCCCAGCATTTTAGTGGGAAGGATTTTTTATGGAATTTTTCTTCCAATCAGAAAAAAGTTTATTCTTTTGTTTCTAAAGAAAGGAGCTGAAGAATAAAGTATGTTATAGCTTTTAAGTACCAATGGCAGTGAGAAACAAATTTAATTGTTTGAATTGCATGGACTTTAATTGTTTAATTGAATTGTTTTAATTGGTCGAGATTGCAAGGAACAGAGGTTCAAAAACATCACCATTTCCTCAGCCCCATGGTTTAGGGCCTAAATACTCTTATATTTAACTTTATGCTATTCTTATAGGCTATTCTAGACTTTAAGCTATTCTTATATCTTTATATAAGATATCTTCTTCCAAATTTTATTCTTTTTTTTTGCTGTTTTGTTAAATTTATACCCCTTTAAAACGATTCGCGCTTACCTACTTCTTAATTGTAAACTTCACAAGTTTTTAAATGGGAACTTAAAAAAAAAGACTCCAGAAAAATCCAGAAATTCAATTTTTAACGATCTCGATTATGGAGGTTTTGGTAACAGCGGGTGTCAAGTTAAAAAAAAGAAAAAGTGCGTGAAAAATTAGCAAAAAAATATTGCATAAAACAGCTTAAGAAAATGTAGCTTTGTTTTGAACAGGTAGTTGCCTATGGGAGTCAACAGATTGTTAAGAGTATGAATTTTTGCGGGCAAAAAGCATTGGCAAATTGAACTAAATAGTTTTGCTTATTCATTTTCAAGTTCCAACGTGTTGCCACTAACAAAAATGTGATATTCACCGCCCCCCAAAAAAAACAATAATTTTGAGACTTAAAATTTTTTTAGAAAATTGCGGTTGTCATACCTGAGATGGGTCAAGGGGGCAAAACATGTTTTTGTTAATTTGGTACCTTAGAAGCGCCATTAGTTATCTAAGGTCCGCCCTTGGCAATTTTAAGCGACATTGGTAATTTAAGGCCCTTGGTAATTTAAGGTACCTTATAAGCAAAAGAGTTACAAGCTGAGCTCCCACCTTGTTTTGACTGATATCGAATGCTATTTATCTTTCTATACAAAAGACAACAACAAAAATTGTTCTGTAAAATTTCGTTTCTTCCTCGTAAAATCAGGAAAGGGGTATTGAGCCAAAATCAAGAAAAACCCATGGAGACTCAGTTAGGGTCCGTATAGAAAGTCCAAAGTTCCGTTTAGGGTCACAATAAGGTTTTTTTTTTACCTTCCGCTATTTTCGCGAAGAATTTTTGACGCATAGGGCATTCTAAAGGTAGCTCAGCCACGAATGAACGCATAATTAAAAAAAAAGGTTGATAAAAAAAACGATACTTCTTTGCTTTTTTTCTTTTTTATAGATACCCTATCTTGACAAGATTCAAGATTTTGTCTAAAAAAAAAAATAGACAAACATAAATATTCAAACAGAGCCAATAAGGAGCTAGGCTCGTAACGAAGACAACCCATTATCAGAAAGAGAATATCAACCGCAAAACAAGAACGAAAATAATAAAAACGAGGGAAAAGACAAACACAACCGCAAAATATGGCAACTTGGGGAACGAAAGGGAAAAAACAAAATGACTTATTGTACAACATTAAAGTATTGTATTGGATAAGTTCATAAAAATATTTATTTCTACAAATGTTTTATATATGTTAAAACATTTGAGCTTCGATTGCCTTCTGGCTATTTTTAATGCCTTATTTGAATGATTAATATAGTGAAACAAATTTGTTCGACTATAATTTAAGGAAAAGTTACCTGAAACTCCTTAGTCATATCATTATTAAATCTATGGTGTATAGTGTATGGTGTATATGGTGTAAGTTGCCTCAAACTCCTTAGTCATATCAGGATTAAATCTATGGTGCATAGTGAAGTAAAGTTGCCTGAAACTCCTTAGTCATATCAGTATTAAATCTATGGTGTATATGGTGTAAAGTTACCTCAAACCCCTTAGTCTTATCAGGATTAAATCTATGTTTATAGTGTATGGTGTATATTGTGTAAGTTACCTGAAACTCCTTAGTCATATCAGGATTAAATCTATTTTGTATAGTTACTAGCTTCTTCGAAAGAATTTCAAGATTTTCTCGACAACCAGTGGCCAGTTCGACGAGAACGTAGTATGCAGCTGCCCTTGATTCGACATCGCGGCATTTAGGACTGAAATGTGCCAAAGTGTCACTTGCCCTAGGAATTTTAGGCCCCTCGGCGATGACAAGAGATGCAGGAAACAGGTACTGTCGAAGCAAATCGGGTATCAACTTCATTCCTAAAATGATGTTGATAGTTGAAATAAATAGCTGAAATTGATCAACTAAAAGGATACCTGACTTCATTCAGCTATCGATAAAATAAATAATTTGCTACCGCCGAAGCAAATCAGGTATCAATTTCATTCCTAAAATGAAGTTGATAGCTTAAGTTGATCAACCAAATTGACAGCTGACTTCATTCAACTACCATTAAAGAAAACCACTTTGCTACGCCGAAGCAAATCAGGTATTAACGTGATTCCTAAAATGATGTTGATAATTGGCACAGATGAAGCGGATCAATTAAAATGATAGCTGACTTCACTCAACTATCGCTAAATAAGATCCCTTTGCTACGTTGTAAGCAAATCAGGCATCAACTTCATTCCTAAAATAAAGTTGATAGTTGATAGCTCAATTTAAAGTTGATCTACTAAAATGATAGTTGATTTAATTTAACTATCGTTCATTAAGATCATATTGCTATTGTTGGAGCAAATCAGGTATCAACTTCATTCCTCAAATGAAGTTGATCGACTAATAATGATAGTTGACTTCATTCAACTTTCCTTGAAGGAAATCACTTTGCTACTGTTGAAGCAAATCAAGCATCAACTTCATTCTTAAAATAAAGTTGATAGTTGAAGTTGAGAGCTGAATTTAAAGTTGATCAACTAAAATGATAATTGATTTCATTTGACTATCGTTATTGTAGATCACATTGCCACTGTCGAAGGAAATCAGGTATCAACTTCACTCCTCAAATGACATTGATAGTTGAAGTTGATCAGCTAAAATGATAGTTGACTTCTTTCAACTTTCGTGGAAGAAAATCACTTTGCTAATGTCAAAGCAAATCAGGTATCAACTTCTTTCCAAATAATATCGTCAAAGAAAAAAAAATAAGAACATCTAAATATAACAATTTAAAAACCTCAAATTTTATGATCAAAACTAAATTTAAGTAGTCATTAACTCCATTACCAAACTCACGCTAAGAGTAACTACCCATTAAAATTTCTAATATTGAACGAAAAATTTTATTTTAATAGGTATTAACTCCATTTTTGAACTTACGCTACGTAACGTCAAAGCGATAGAGAAGTTTTCCAGCTCCTCTTATTAAAAGAGCCCAAGTCAGAGTTGTCACTAAGCAGAGGGGTAAGAACCGCAAATAGTCCAATTTATATCCCTATCTAAGGGAAATTTGTCCCTACAGGTACATTTTTCCATAGTATTGAGCTTCCAAGTCAGTAGCCCTCCTAGCCATAATGTGAATATATCACATTATGTATATATCACATATCACATATATCACATTATGTATATATATCACAATATGTCACATTATGGCTATGGCTAGGTAAGACAAAACCAAGATGTTGGTACGCCAATCTTCCGCACTTTGGATTTATTTTTAAAATTTCTTGTTTATCCTACTATCGCACTCCCATATAAAGCTAAAAAAATTGAAACGGTAAATAACAACAAGAGAAAATTCCTTATGTTAAGCAAAAATGCCAAAGCAGAGGGAAAATGCTAATTTTAACGGTTTTCGGTTCTTTACTTTCAACAATTTCAATTTTTATTTATTATTATCGCGAACGAGTTTCTGTTATTATAAGAAAAAGCAAGTTTATTATTTTCTGTCTTCATGTTGAAATTTGTACATCAACTTTGGCTAAAGGATTTAAATACCCGATTCAAATTTATTCCTACTAATTAGGGTCTTTTGATTTGTTTCAACATGCTTCTCAACGTCCCTTGACATTTTCAACTAAATACCATTAGCCGTTCCGGATATATTGCAGATACGCTCTTTTGACAACCAGGATGCAAATTTGAAATAATAAAAATTATGAAAAATTTTATAATGTAACATGTAAAATTTTTGCAGTGCCTAGGATATAGTGGTACGGAGCGTTTATGGAAAACTATGTTTTTCAGTTTCTAGACTGTCTAAAACAAAAAAATTTGCACCATATCAAGAAAATACTGACCAAATAAATAGATGGGGTAACTATGGGGTAAGTAAAATAAATAGATGGAGTAACTATGACCTAAGATCCTAATTTTATCAGGACGCATCGGGTACTCCAAAGCTGTCTGAAAAGATATATTAAATTGTCCATATTATCATCCATATTTAATCCAGGGTCATATATTTACCACATATACAAAGACCCATGTATAGCAGAAAATGTACCAAAACTTAAGAATTGTATTGACAAGTTTTTTTTCAGGAATAAAAACAAGGCCATATCCCAGGTAAGGGGCTAACTGGTTAGAACCCCTCCCCCCCCCCCCCCGAAATGTTTCCCGACTTGTTAAAAGGTAATAAAAATGCACATAAGGACATTTTTAATGTGTTTTTCAAACAAAAGTTTATAGGTTCTTTTTTTACATGTATTTTTTTAAAGGTTCAAGATAAGATTTTTTCAAATTTAAATATTTCCTATTTTCTGTAATTTTTTTTGTTAATTTGAATTTTTTTCTGTATCTTTTTACTGTTTCCTTTTATTGATAGGTATGACAAATTGGCATGAATGATATTTAACCTGTCGCTTTTTCAAGCTGTTTTTTTTTTTAGTGCGACTTATAGTCAAATTAAGTTTCGTTATTAAAACTCTTAGAACTCAATTGAACGATGAGGTCTCAAACGCAGCTTACCGGCTTCTGTTTTGTTGACTCCATCACAGGTAAGCAATGCTCGTACGAGATGCAAATGACCCATTAGAAGGGCAGAATCGCCATCACCTTGGTCGCTGGGTTTAGCCTCATTGGGACTGAAGTTTGCCAACCATGCAAGCTCGTCGTCTAGCATTGATGATGCTGAAACACCAAGAAACTCTTGATCTCCCTCTGAAAAAGAAAACATAAATCACGATTGTAAACTCTATATTTAAATAAATTATAATGTAAATTATCATATATATAAATTATCATATGGTATTTATTTTTTAAATTATTTATATCTATTAAAGTTTATTTATTTATTATATTGTATTTTATTCATTTCTACATTTTTATTTATTTATTCTATTTATATAGTCATTTAAAATATTTATTATATTATATTCTTTATTTATTTTTAAATGTATTATTTATTTTATGTTATATTTTTATTTATTTATATATATATATATATATATATATATATATATATATATATATATATATATATATATATATAACTGAGACCACACTACCTTTCCATGACGATAAAATAAAAGTTCATAATAGGGATAAAATCCTTTTAATAGACAGTGTATAGAAATTCACAAAAATACCAGATATTTCGGTCACATATACAGTGACCGTCATCAGTAGTAAAACCTCAGAGTTTTACTACTGGTGACGGTCACTGTATATGTGACCGAAATATCTGGTATTTTTGTGAATTTCTATACACAGTCTATTAAAAAGGATTTTATCCTATTTTGAACTTTTATTTTATATGTATAATATATATTAATATATATATATATATATATATATATATATATATATATATATAATATAAATATATATATATATATATATATATATATATATATATATATATATATATATATATATATATATATATATATATATATATATATATATATATATATATATAATATATAAATATATATATATATATATATATATATATATATATATATATATATATATATATATAAATATAAATATAAATATATATATATATATATATATATATATATATATATATATAAATATACATATATACATATATATATATATATATATATATACATATATATATATATATATATATATATATATATATATATATATATATATATATATATATATATATATATATATATATATATATACTATCTTTATAAGTGAGCAATAAATGTGTATGCATTTATTTATTTTTTCTTGAAAACGGCTCTATATTTTTTTGGGGAAAATCGGCATCCTGGGATATTCTGGCCTAAAAAAGGATCTAGATAGGTCAGAAGTCTGAGATTCGTTAAGAGCCTTAGTTTTGGAAAAAAATATTCATGTGAGTGACGTAACTTTTATATCCATCAGTATTGCAATGACGTTGTCACACTTGTCATATTTACGTGGAAAAATTTTCGTTCATGGAAAATTTTAAATTAAATTGATTAAAGAGCAAAAAACTGGTAATTGCAAAAATATTTGGATATATTTTGACAAGGGATTACAATAATTCATAAATCATAAAAAAAAGTTTGAAGGTTAGCAGAAATCGTTGTTAGAAATCGGGCTTGATTCAATAATCAAATATCTTTATAAAGACTGCAGCATCAAAAGACATTAAATTGCGTAAAGAGTATAAAAATTGATAATTGCAAAAATATTTGTATATATTTTAACAAGGGATTGCAACAATTCAAATACCTTAAAAAAGAAAACCTTTTTGAGCGAAACGAAATATATAATGTCAGTAGAAAGGCCCAAAAAAATCAAAATTTGCAATTATTACAGATGATGATTCTCTATTTTGACTACAACAATTCAAAAAGCTTAAAAAGAAAACCCAAAGTTTGAAGCTTAGTACATACCGTTGACTGGTAATTGCAAAAATATTTATATATATTTTAACAAGGGATTACAACAATTCAAAGCCTTAAAAAACAAAACCAAAGTTTGAAGCTTAGTAGGTATCGTTGTTAGAAATTGGATTTGCTTTAACAATCAAATATCTTTGAAAAGACATATCTTTGAATATATATATATATATTATAAAAGACAGCAATATATATATATATATATATATTAAAATTCGTATATATATTATATTAATATTAATATATTATCATATATTAATATTTGTGTACAAGCATGAAGATTATATAACCTTGGCATCATCTGGTTTGGACCCGACGACATTTTAAGGAGAGAGGGAGATTTGGGGTTTCTGTTTTAGCAACCGAGGATATCGATATGCATCTAGTTTCATTGACTGTCAAATGCCAAAAAGGACTAATAAGACTCACCAAAGCCCGTTAATGAGAAGAGACGAGCAATATATCTCTACAGATGGCAAATCTGAAAAAAAGTCTTTTCCAACTGAAAATAAGGGCGACAATAAAAATTGAAACCCACAAAGTACCTTGTATAAGGGGGAGGGGAGGGTATTGAAAACCGTATAATACGATTATCTTTATGGACTGCAAGTCTTAAGGACGAATGCGTCACTTCACTGGCTTCTGAAACTGGGGGGGGGGCCTTCTTAAAATAATTAAGAAGACCCGCATAAGCAGAGATGCAGTTTGTTGATTTTTTCTAATTCAACTAATGCTGTGGGTCAGCAAACTTAGCTGAATTTCCAGATGCAAAATTCAATTAATTAGTTTTGCTTACGTATTTTCAAGGTTCAGCGCGGCAACACTAACAAAACCGTGAAAAAATAAATAGTCTTAAAACACCCAAATGAAACATATTAAAAAGTCGTGGTTCTCAGGCATAAACACCTAAAACCGAAAATGGGGGAGGGATTTGATTTTGATGTCCTTGGTAATTCAAGCACAAAAGAGAGAGAATAAAATGAAGCTCTTAACTCCGGCCAGATGTTTTAAACAGATACCGAGTCAGGGGTGTCTTGCTTTCAATTCCCCGCTTCCAAACAAACAAGGTCCTATATTGACTTTTTATTACATAGTGTATTATGTCCCATGTACTTTTATTCAAATTCCTTTCTTCAACGTAATTGCCTTAAGACAGCACAAAGGATCCTAGCAGTTTATTTTTTTTTTCGACCAAAATGAAAGGCCTTATCAAGTTTATAATCATATTTAAGAGCAAAATAAGGCCCTTAAGCTTATTTTGGTGCCAAGAATTCAAATATAAGAATCTGAAAAAAATACTTCAAGTCCTAATTTTGCTTTACATGCATTTTTAGGCTAACACCAAATCAATCAATTTATTTTTGTTTGATGACTAAACTGATACCTCAATAATTGCAATTTTTTTAAATTAATGTCATTAATCTCTTATATGGAATTAGGGTTACTTAAAAAAACGCCACGCTGTAACCTATTTAATTGTCACATTAGTGTAAAAAAGAAAATAAAAAAAATGAAGGAGGTATTTTTAGACTAACTCCGAATCAGTCCATTTAATTTGGTTATACGACTAGAGTGATACCTCAAAAGTTGCATTATAATTAGTATCAATGATTGCTTGTAGAAAATTAGTGTCATAATATATATATATATATATATATATATATATATATATATATATATATATATATATATATATATATATATATATATATATATATATATATATATATATATATATTTTTTTTTTTTTTTTTTTTTTTTTTTTTTTTTTTATATATATATATATATATATATATATATATATATATATATATATATATATATATATATATATATATATATATATATATATATATATATATATATATATATATATATATATATATATATATATATATATATATATATATATATTATTATTATAATTTTATTGCCCATTATTAAACATACAAAATGTTGTAAAGAAAAAAATTACAAATTTAAGTTATTGCAACATATAACGAAGAGTGGCTTAGTTCAAATGCCTTTGCAAATTGAGCACGGCGATTCAGTACAGCTATAAGCGGGTCGGTTATATCATACTTCAGAGACTTCAGAGACATTTTCGAATTCCTCATCTAAATTGGAAGACAAAGTTGATAATTGCCATATCTGTAAAAAGTAGACCGGATACTGCGGCGATCAAACGAAGTAAATATTTTCCAAAACGGATATACGGCTAGCACATGTGGCAAAACAAAAGCGTTATACACCCTTGCGAGTAGAAAACGGTTAAAGTGGCATTTCATTGAAACGACAATTTCATAAGCTCTTCGTGCCTTTATAGCGAACAATGAAACAAGGCAATCGCGAGATTTTAAGATCGCTACATATTGGAAGGCCGGGGTACATAATCTTAGACGAAGAATTAATCGTATAAGTTCCGAAAATAACATCAACTGGTACACTATCTTTAACGCGGCTATTACATACGATAACTTCACTCTTCTGGTGATTGAAAGAAAGACCTATGTTGCCGTACTCCTTACTCAAAACACGGAAATTCTGTTCGATGCCTACAAGTGTTCTACTCGCGTTCAAAATGTCGTCGGCATAATCGATCAGCGAAACATTGAGACTTCTAAAGATACATTTAGACTGAACCGGTTCTTGCGATGAAATAATACTATTACTTCATATATAAAAGGAACATGGCACTTCTTTTATAAATGTTTTTCAGAATACAATTACTCTTAATACACTCGAATAAAGGAAAAGAAAAGACAGTTGTTTTTTAGTAAAGAATGATCAACTTACGAGACAAACAATTATGAAGCCGACATCTTAGAGCAAAATATTCAGCACACTGAGTTAATAGGCGATAACTAGCGCTCCTGGCGGTGCCACTTGGAATCCATAAGGGCACTGGCGTAGAAACCAAAACCTGCAAGAAATTGAAGCAGTTTTCTCAGTCTTGCCTTGAAATATATGAAATCCATAAGTAAAGCAGTAAAACATTCCGGCGGGTTTGAAAAAAAAAATTGAAAAAAATTGAAACAAATTTTTATGGTCTTCGTGAGAAATATTTCGAAAAAACTCTTTGAATAAAAAAAAATATTGTTTTAATATTATCATTCTGATAATACTATATTATAATGCTTGCATAAAACAAGAAGTTTGTTTTATTTTCAGCACGATTTTTTTCGGATGGCAAAAGAATTTATAAACTCTGAAACAGATAAAAGAAACTTGAGAAAAAGGGGAAATGTAAAAAAGGATCTAAAGAGAAAAAAACAAAAAAAGGGGAATAAAACAATAGGTAACCCATAGATTTCTCAAAATTCTATATATTTCTCACATTTTTTCTATGTCTTTATCTTATCTTTATTTTTATAGTAATTAAACAGAACAAACAAGTTTTATCAACCGAAAATAAGGAGCAACATTTAACCTTGAAACTAACAGAAATTATTCCGTGTATGAGTTGTGAAGGTTGCTTCTCCCTCCTCAGTCACTCGCTCTTTAAGCTAAAGCTTTTTAGTACTTTAAGAAAGCTTCTTATTCCAATTCAACGGCCCTTGTGTTTCAGGAATCGTTCTTATAGACTGGGCCAAAAAGTAAAACATTAGCGTAAAGAGCGAAGGATTGAGGAGGGAGAAGCACCCCTCATATACGGAATAATTTTTGTTCGTTTTAAGGTTTGATTCTGCTCCTTACTTTCAGTTGAAGAAACTTTTAATAATGCCAAGAAACCTGCCTCCCCCTCCATGAAATACACCCCCCCAAAAAAAATGGGAAATTCCTCCCGCGCAAAATTCCGCCTAGACAGTTCCACCCTTGCAATAAATTCTCCCCTGGAAAATGTCCTGCAGACAATTCCCTGTAGAAATTTGACTACTTTCATTTGAAAAATAGTTTTATTTAATTTCTTATCATTTCTCAAATCTTACCGGACCCCCTCCCAATGGAAAGTTTATCCCATTGAACATTCCCCCATAGTGAATTTTCCCGCAGACCCCCCTCCCCATCGGAAAAATCCCTTAGACAATTCCAACTCCGCTGAAAACTGAAGACAAACAAAGAGAACTTGGCATAGGAATTCTCGCAAATTCCTTCCGTATAAAATTCCCACCTCCGAAAATGTCTGTATTCATCCCAATAACAAACGCTATAGGTAAATAATGGGCAAATTTCATAACTTACAGCCCATTCTCCAGAGGCTGTGGGGGGTCATGTCATCCCCAGAGGCATAGTTATTGCACCTTTCAACTACGCTGAACAAAATACCTATCTCAAAATTTTGATCAGATGACTTTGGGGAAAAAGGGACGTTGGAGGGGGGCTCATTGTCCTCTATTCTTTCTGATCACTAGAAAAAATCACTAGAACCTTTGATTTCCGCTCGATGGTGCCCTCTCCCGATCTTCAAAGACCGTTGATTCAATACGGTTATCTCTATGAAAGAAAAAGCCCACGCATCCCTGATCTTTCTTCTGACTAAAAAAATACAAATTTTTACATTTTTGCAGAATTGAGCTTGAGACCTTTGTACTACATTGTCTGATACATTGAATTTGATGTGATTTTCATTAAAATTCCTTATTCTCCTGTTAGGTGTTTTCATGTCAACGGCCTACATGCAACTTCATCAGTTAGTAAGTTCGCCATGAAGTTTAATGCAGAATCCGCAGGAAAACAAGTAAAAAGCTCAGCGAATTCCGGATTTCTGAGGTGGGACTCTTGAAGCATAGCGTTTGGTTAAATAATAGTATTAAACATTGACTAAAGACTCCATAGAAGTAGTGACTTAGTTGGTGAATCGCAGTAAGTTCTGATACAAACCTTTCTAAAGAAGGCCTTCCTAAGGAGAAAGTAAAAAGCCTAACTAAAGGAGATAGAAAAGTAACGGTGAATAAAAACATTTCAAGAGACCAAAGATGAGCTGGGACAGGGTGGTATTTGCTCCCCCCCCCTCCCCTTATTTTAAAGAATAATTTTTTTATTGATAAATGTTTATTTTAGTATTTTCTGAAAATATTAAAAAAATTGCCACCAATGAATATATCACCAATGCCACCAATTAATTGACACCAATGAACATTATTACTAAACAATCGACTACATTTAATCTTACCTGAGTTAAAAATCTCTTGGGAGAGTAGTTCTCGAGTGGCGAAACCTGGCTCAACCTAAAGAATAAATCACATGCTTGGCTTCTAACTTCACTACTTGAGCAGCCCAGCAAGACATCAATAATAAAATCTTTGGTTCCAGGCATTCCCATAAAATGTTCTGAAATGTCAAGTATTTATACATGTCATAGATCACTAAGAGAAACAGCTTGAACTAACATGAACGCACCACTAATTCTTTGTGACATTTGAAGTCGTCGTTGACATTGAAAAGCAGGTCATCCTCGAATGGGGAGGGAGGAGGTCGTAAGGAAGGGGCTCCTGGAAACTGGGAATTCTTGGGAGGGTATAAAAAGGGGGCTTCGAATAGATTGGGGTGGATGAGCGTGCGCAGCAATGTTGGCCTCAGGCAGGTTGGTACTTAAGAGAATTTTTAGTAGTTGGTATTAGTAGTACATATTGAAAGTATATCTATAACAAGTATAAAACAGGAAGTATACAACAGGATAATAGATAGTGCCTGATAATGATACACTTATACACAGGTAGCAGTAAAATATACAGCTGTAATAAATTCTCGTAGTTGTAATTATATATAATTATATAATAATAGTTGTAATTATGAAATAAATTCTTGCATAATCGAGGTATACACGAAGGCGTCCTAGAAATGACTGACGGTAAACAAGCGGCCAGACTGAAACTATCATTTAATCTAAATTTTTTGAAGTCATACCTAAGCATCGATAGTCCTAACAACCCCCCTGCCCCCCCCCCCGAAATATAATCATTATTATTTAAGAGTGAGCGTCCATTCAGCTATCGGAAGCCTAAAATGTCATTATATAGGCTAAACATAGCCTCAAATCCACCAACATCCTGTGGAGTGTGTGACCTATAAAAAAAAGGATATCAAGCGTCAAAAACATTTCTGGGGGAGGAAGGGCATAAACGAAAGATTAGAAGGAGGAATGTGGGGTTTCTGTGTGGAGTAAAAAGAAAATATGATATATGGCGTTGCAAAAATGAGGTTTACGAAGTGTGCACCATCCCGCGGATTAAATTCTGCTGAGTACCTACGGACACATCTAGACTGAATAGTATCTCTAAAAAGAACTAAGAACAAAACAGATATCTATAACAGGGTTAAACCTTCCATCAGCAGAAATATCTTAAGGCATTATCACAGAACCCACTGGAAGCATACTTTGTAGAGACTTCTTCATGACGATGTGGAATCCAATGGCGCAGATTCTGGGGGAAAGGGACACAGGGGCCAAATCTGTCACTGGAGCACCTTTGAGAGATTCATCTTTACACTAAAAGCTTGAAAAAATGCACAGGATCCCCGTAGGTTCACTGTCAGTGATGAAGTCAACTCGACAAACCCTAACCTCCCAAAATTAAACTTTTTACCCATGGTAAACACTGATAATAAAGTTTGGGAGTTTCTGCGGTGGGACTAAGGGACTTTTTATACTCAACTAGTATTGATCCCTGGCGTGGCCAGTTATTTGATTTAGGACGAAGGTCAGTGGTGTGACTCTGTAAGCTCAGCCAGAGTCGACCCAGCTCTAAATGGGTACCTGAAGAAATCTGGGGAATGTAAGCAGGAAGGGTGTGCGAGAACACAGGATGGCTGGCCCCTAGCCCCCCATTGCGCTTCCTGGCTGAAGGGCCACGAAACGGAGATCAGCACGGCCGGTTTGGACCTTAGGGATCTAGTGCCGTCATACTTACTTACAACTAGTATTATCTTCGTCAAAAAATATAAGCAAAATCTCAACAGAATACGAAAATACGCACTATCTTTAACCGAGGTGACACTTGTTTTTTATCAGAAAAATCGGTAACATTTGGTCTTTGTTTAATGACAGTTAACTTTCTCGTCAGTGTTCGAATCTTAAAAAAGTAATCTAAATTTATTGATAACATTGAGTAAATAGGTGGACATGTCCTATTTAATTTTCTAGTGGCGCTGGTCTTACTTGAACTTTCGTTGTATAGATAAAATACAAGGGTACATTGCCATTTTATCGTGCAATAAAAAGTTATATAAGCTGACGTGTTTGTACTTTATGCGCTGTTTTCATAATACTGCTGGTTGGAAATCACCACTAAACATATTTTTTTTTTTTTTTTTTTTTTAATACAGAATCTAAAGTCTGTCCTATTCGGGCACAGTTTTGTAGTAATGTATCTACAATTCTAGCTAACTATCATACGTAACATTCTAAAACTATCTAATAAATAATTGTTGACTAATTTTTGTTTATTTTCGTCAATCAATTAGAACATTAGTACAAAGTTTCCTTACTAACATACCTCAGTCCACAGTTCAAAGCCCAGTCGCATGCTCATACTCACATACCCTCAGAGAAGGAAAGAAAGAGACAGACTGGAGGCCAAAGAGACAAACTTCACAACACAAATCACATATAATTTGTGATTTGTGAATCACAAAACAAATGACAAATCGTAAATTTTAGTGTATTCGCTCTGCAGTAAACATTCAGAATTGAAATGATTGATTGTGTATGGAAAGAGAAACAAACAAAACGATTAAAGAAGGAACCAAGAGGCGTCATTACACTAAATTAAATTTATACAATTAGGCGTCTTGTAATTTTATCTCAATTATGATTTTACTTAAAATGAACAGATATTAGACGGGGCACCCTATAAGGAAACACATTAGAAGTATATTAAGGACTACCCCCAATTCATGACTGACACAGTCGTTCGATACTTCAACTAAGTTCTGGCGGAATTTTTAAGTTCTGGTTCGGGCGGAATTTTTAAGTTCTGGTTCTGGTATTCGAAGTTTTGGCGGAATTTCTAAGTACTGGTTATTGTTTTCTGGCTTCTAGGTTCTGGTGGGAATTTTTAAGTTCTGGTTCTGGCACTCTAAGTTCTGGTGAAATTTGTAAGTTCTGGTTCTGGCGTTCTGGCATTCTAAGTTCAGGTTCTCGTTCTGAAATTCTAGGTTTTAGCGAAATATTTAAGTTTTCTGACGTTGGGGTATTCCAAGTTGATTGGTAGAACATTTTGAGAATGTGCTAAATCGTGATAGAGTTTAAGAAAAAGATATAGAGAAGAATGAAAAAGTTTGTGACACTTTGGATGTGAAGGAAGATTTATTTTGTGAGGAAGAATTAGTGTTAGTACTAAAAGGATTAAAAATAATAAGACCTAAGATGCTGATTGTGCGATAAATGAGTTTCTAGAACATATTGGTTATGAGGTTAGAAATAAGTTACTGAAGATTATGAACATGATATTTGAAAAAGGGGAAGTAGCTAGTGATTATAGGAGAACTAACTAAACCCCTCTATAAGAAAGGTGATAAGAGCGAGTGTGGTAGTGTGGTGTGGAGTGTGGAGTGTGGTGTGTGGAGTGTGGTAATTATAGAGGCATTAGTCTGATTTCCGTAGGTAGAAAATTACTTAGTATGATGATAATTTTCAGACCTAGAGATACTGTAGACAAAATTTTAAGAGAAGAACAGTGTGGTTTTAGGAAGGGTAGAGGATGTGTCGACCAAATTTTCACTCTTAGACTAATAACTGATAAGTGCCTGAGTCACCAAACATCTTTAGTCCTCAATTTACAGATTATGAGTAAGCGTATAATTCAGCTGATAGAAGAGCTTTAGCAAAGGTTTTATCCTTGTATGGTATACCAGACAAATACATTAAAGCAACTAGTACTATGTGCGAGAATAATTTAACTGAGGTTAAGGTATGAAGTGAAGTTAGTAGCTGGCTTCGTATTAAATCAGATGTTAAGCAAGGTTGCATTCTATCCCCATTTATATGGATCATTCTGATGAACTTTGTCTTCATCAGGAACATAGCAAGGGAGTAGAAAAACATGGAATTAAATGGGGAAGTAAAACTTTCATGGAATTAGATTATGCTGACGATTTAAACATCCTAGATGGAAGTGTGAGCAAAATAAGTGAAGTTTTAGAGGTTTTGCGAGTTCAGGGTGCTAGAATTAGATTGGAAATTAATGTTAGGAAGACTAAGTCGCTAAGGCTAGGAATAAGTGAAGATGAAAAGGTGACATTGGGTAACGAAAAGATTGATCAGGCGGACAGCTTCACTTCCCTTGATAGTATTATTGGTAAAGACAGTGGGAGCAGCGAAGATGTTAGAAATAAAACAGCCAAGGCTCGGGGTATTTTTTCACAGTTAAAAAAAGCTTGGAAGAATAGGAAGATAAGTCTGGGAACTAAGATTGGAATATTAGAAGCTACAGTGATTACAATGGTCACATATGGTTGTGAAGCATAGGCGCTCAGAAAAACGGAGGAAGGTTTGCTAGATAGTTTCCAGGTATTTTGCCTCTGCGAGAGAATAAAAACCTCGAAAGATTAGTTGAAATTGCATTTCAATCAGTATGAAATTGCATTTCAATCGATAAGTTGTTTGGTGGCTAGGACCGGATTAGGACGGTAAGCTGTGTCGTTCCATACCAATTATATTTGTCTTATTATTTCCATCAATTACAGTTATCTAATTATTATCCGTGTTATAAGTTATCATTCTAATGATAAATAAGTGGCTTGTCTTTTAACCTTGTTGAATAAATGATGAGTATGGAGGGCTAGATAGACGTTTGGCCGTCCCTGGTCTGTTTGGGCTAAGAGCCACTTTAATATGGTAGCCTTTAGAATTAGGGTAAGTGAGTAAGGAGTACGGGGTTGTGATGCAGCAGTTTCGAATCGCATGCTACTTATCGAGGCCTTGAGATCTAAGACAAAACCATGGAAATTGACATAAAGGCCATTGCACTCGACTAAATGACTGCATCTCAAACATTAGGCTGTAAAAAAATTGTGGTCCAAACCCCACTTTCTAGGGCTATAACGAGAAAAAAGTAGAGATGGCTAGGGCATGTTCAGGTCGTCACCAGTTGGGGTGGGAGGATGTCGTAAGGAAATATTTAAGGGAAGTGGGAACTTCCTGGGAGGGTGTAAAGAGGCAAGTTTTGAATAGATTTGAACGGAGGAGGAGCGTGTGCAACTGGGTTGGCCTCAGATGGTTTGGTGCTGAAGTGAGTTGTTAGTAGTAGTAGAAGTAATTTATGCTATTGGCACAAACATTTTGGTATGTTATCTTTCAGCCAAAAGCCTCAGTGCGAAAGGTGAAAAAAGGAAAATTTCTGATTTGGGAGTGGGAATTTCGTACGTTTTTAGCAATTTTTTCTATCTCTTTCTATGAATTTCTACAACAAAATAAAGACAAATCAGGTAACATACATAATAAAAGCCACGACAATTAAACAAACCGATATTTGAAGTAACAAATTTACTCTGTTTCTTTAGTTACACATTTATTTTATTACAAGGCAATAATAAAATCTTGCAAATTCTAAAATCCAAAGACTCCCATAAGATAGACTCGGTAAGCGACATTCTTGAAATACAAAACTATTCAAAGCTAAACTCTGAAGTCACTTATAACTCCAAGCCAACTTTTGAAAATTACTCCAACTGTCAGTTGTTAGTACTTAAAGTTTTTGGTAAGTTATTTTTGTGCCGTCCAATGTTTCTAATTTTACAAAAAAAAGAAAAAAAAGGATAAAACCCATTCATATGTTTTTTATAACATTTTATTGTTATGTTTTCTTTATATGTTTTGTTTCAACTAGTGTTTTTTCCTTTTTTCTTCCCGTTGATAAGAGGCTTTCGGATATAAAGCCAAAATATTCGGACTTTTATTATTATTTTCGTACTACAAAGCATTTTTTTTAATTATTCACTGTCTATTTAAAATGTCATCCATTTTAGTATATTTTCGTTTAAATCATTAACTTTAAGCTAAGGTCACGGTTGAATTACAGCCTTTAAAGTGGTGTGTATCAATTTACTTCACCATAATCAAACTATCATATCAAGCATATTATTGATTTGAAACATTTCTTCACAATAAATAAAACGAGCATCTTACTAGAAAACAGAAAATTAATTATTTTCTTCAAATTCTTTACAATAAATAAAACGAGCATCTTACTAGAAAACAGAAAATTAATTATTTTCTTCAAATTCTTCACAATAAATAAAACGAGCATCTTACTAGAAAACAGAAAATTAATTATTTTCTCACCTAATGCATGTGTCCTTAATTCCAAGCAAGTGATAAGAAGCCCTAAAGCCTCACATGCGATTAAAGCATCTCTGCTGGATATAGACGGTTCGAGTGTACAAATACCAGCTTGAAGTTCAGTGTATGTACTTGAATCTGCTCCAAAATAAATCATGAAAATTAATCATTTTATGCATTTTCGCATTTCTGACTATGAAACACTTGACAATAACATGTAAAACTAAGTGCCCAGTTTCCCTAATTGAGGACCCACAACCACATAATGGCAGACAAAGGAGACATCCACAATAAAAGGCTTCCACATACATATTGGTAGGAAATATCGTTGATCCTAGGGCATTAAAGTTTTCAATATTTAGCCTAATGTTCAGCATAAATCTACCAATTTTTAGTACCCTACATAACCCCTTATGATGCGGGTATCCTTTCTCGTGGTATCTCTGAGAATAGTAGGCATAAATAGGGGAGTAGTAGACGATATATAATCTACAATTAAATTCAGAATCCACAACCACATATTGATAGTTACTGCGAACAATCACAATCATAGGCTTCTACAGACACATTGATAGGAATTATCGTAGATCCTTGTACATTAAAGATTTCAATATTTGACCTAATGTTGGCCAAAAACATATCCATTTTTAGAGCCCTACCTAACCAGTTATGATGGGGGTAGTACTCTAACAAGACACACAAAGAATTGAAAAGCACTTTTTAACTATAAGAGCTTCCAGGTCCTGATTTCTGATCCTTTATTACTTCTTGCTTTCCCAATTTCAAAAGCTATTGCAATACCGTTTAAAACAGTTACCAACAAGGGGGGAGGGTGTAGTGCCTATAAACCAAGTTTCCAAAACAGTTATGTCTACAGTGTCGGTTCCATCTAAATAAATTAAAACAAATTTTCTGTACAGTTTATGGATGTGAAAAGGAAAGGAAATGAAAGGTCTGTTTTTCAGAAAAGGAAAGAAAAGGAAAGGTCTGTTAATCTGCATATGATTGTATGTTCCTTGTGTCTAATGATTAATTTCTTCATCTGAATTGAAATATTCAGTTGAAACTATTTTGCTTATATAGAAAGTCTGCAATAGAGAAAATATAAAGTAAAGCTATGAGCAAAAATAAGGACAAGAATTAAAAAAGTACCGATGCTTGGTTGTGTATAAGAAGGATAGCTGTAAAATTGCCAACAACCCCCAAATACCCACGTAACATAAATTCCATAATGCGCCAGTCTTAGAGAAGCAAAGAGCGGAAAACGGTTTCCATAACTTTTTAAATGCAAGCCATAATTAAAATAAAAATTAAGATGTAGAATTGTCGCTTTTTGTTGCTACTTATTTAAGTTGCAGTTTTTGTGTAAATAAGTTATTAGCATACTAAGACTTGAATTTTTTTTTACATTTTCGTCATATTCTGCAGCGATTCATGGACCTCAATTAAGAATTTTTTTTCTTGGAAAAAGATTTGATACGAAAAAAATTTTTTCAGATATTTTTTTTTTAGCGTAATTTTCCATTTAACAAGAAAATAAACTAAAATTTGAAGAAAACTAGAATTATTTTTTGAAAGTGATGATCAATAAGTGTCAGTCTGTCATTATCATTATCATTAATTTTTTTTTTTTTTTTTTTTGAACAAAAATTCGACCAGAAAGTTAAAACTTGGATTATACTTTAAGCTTCAGAATTCAACTATCTCAACGAAATTGGCACGCAATTTTTTAATGTTGGCATACTAATAACTCAAAAAATGTAACATAAAATATGTACTAACGTATTTGTCGCGTACTAAGTACCCACGCGACAAATTTACACCTTACATCTTTTTTAATTGCGCTGGTTTTAGAAAGTACAACATATTCAAATTGTATATACAGTGTATAATATTCTGAAAAGGAGTTAATTTTGAATATAATAGCATAAAAATATAATTGATTCTATTATAAAAGAATGGCACATCCAGAAAGAAAACAGAGAGTTTTTACGTTTTGTTGCAAAACTATGAAAATCGATGGAACTAAAAACTTATTTACTCTCATATATTCTACATCAGAGACCGATGTGATGTTATTAACCCTCTTACAGATAAAAAAAAATCCGGTTCCCTTTGTCACAGTTCCAACTGAATGTTGACGTTGCTTAAATTTGACGTTGACGACGTCACCGGTATTTATGATAATTTAAGGTTTATATTCCCTGGTGCAGGCTTTGGTATGTTGTTTTCCTGCTTTATTACGGTTTAAACCGTAAGAAAGTAGAAATAGAGCAGAGAGCAGAAACCGTAAGGAGAGCAGAATTCTCTTATGGTTTTAATCAGACAAAAACATTGATAGTATTCCACAGCTGAAATTTAGTTTCATCTATCTACCAAGTTGAATCTCTGAAATTGAGAGTTTAGGGTTTTTTTTATTAAAAATATTCTGATTTTTTTTAAAAACCATTGGAAAATGGACCCTTTTCGTATTTGTTTAAGCAAGTTTAGATCATTCTCTATTAAAATTTTTAAGTAATATCATAATTCTGGCTCGGTGAATGGACAGTCTGAGCAAGGCCCAATCCAGGGGGAGAAGATTTGACCCCCCCCCCAAAAAAAAAACTGTTTGTTCTACTCGCAGAAACGTAAAAAAAATGAAAACAAACTAATTTTTGATGCGTTTTTAAAAATTCTTTGTAACCCCCCAGCCTGCCCCCCGAGAGAAAAATCCTATATAAAACCCTGGTTCTGAGACTAATGAATCCAATGGTGTAAGCATACTATGCTTTTGGTGCAAGATCCACCTGCAGGCTTGTCACAAAATCGCTTGTTTCAGAGAAAAAAAAGTACCTTAAAACTTATTCACGATGTATGTCGAAAGGTTTTTAAGTCGATCGACATAACGAATGGATTCTGTCATTGGCAATTGACTTTTCCACAAATTCTCGAATGCCTTTGAAATGTGCATTCATCTTTAAGAAGAAGCGCAATTCGTTGTGCTCTACAATTTCAAAATACATTAGGTTACCTGTAATTCAATAATGTGAGAGCTATTCTTCAAAAATTAATAATATTCAGTTTAATTGAAATACAATATCAGTTGAAATTTCCAAGCAATCCCTTGCTCAATTTAACTATTTATCTCTCTTCTTGAAAAAAAAAACGAAAATTCGAAAGAAGAGAAAAAGAAAACAAGAAAATTTTAAAAATGAAAAAAAAAACAGACCAAACAGAAAACTTATGGAAAGGTCAACTAACAAAGAGTCACGAGATATTAACCTAGATTGAAACGATTCCTAAAATAAACAAGTCTTAACATAAAATTGTTATTTGGAAGTAACTGACCTTGAGTCTGTCCTCGACGGGGCCGACCAAGACTTCCTGTGCCTCCGACAATGACATTAGCAGTTGCCAAGCTCAGTTTTCCGGCAGCTGCTGCCCAAGCCAAACGAAGTAGACAGCTTACAGTTGCACGTAGATTTTCTTCAGATAGGGTCTAGGAAAAGAGAGGAACACTTCAAGACATATCATATAACTTAATTATTTTAATTTGATTCTTTTAATTAATTTGGCGGAAACATATAGGCTACAACCATATATACCTTAAGGAATTCAGAAATACCTAGAATTTATTTGTTAATGAAAAAGAGCTTCGAATGCAGTATTCTGCAGTAGTGGTACTAAATTAAAAAAAAAATAATGTTGGTGAAAAATATATATATATATATATATATATATATATATATATAGATATATATATATATATATATATATATATGTGTGTGTAAAATTATCTAAAAAATTTAATGAAGGAGACCTGCATAAGCAGAGATACATTTTCTGATAGTAACACGCACAAAAAAAAAAACAAACAAACATGAAAACCAGTAAAAAAAAAAGCTTAAAACATGTGGCACCAAAAAGCTTAAGGTGTTGGATCGCTTTGAAGGTTAAGTCATCCCTGGGAATCAACAAATTTGTAATAATTGATCATTTACGAAAAGAAGTGGCAAATTAAAGCAATTAGTTTCGCTTATTTATTTTCACGGTTCAATATGCAACAGTGACAAAAAATACTATACTGCCTTAAAAACTTCATAACGTCGAAACAAGCAAATAGGAAATGCTTAAAATCGCAGTTTTCAGGTCCAAGAGGTAAATAATAAAGGTCCAAGGTCGAAAAAAAAAGATAGGTACAAGGGGTAAAAAAATTTGTTTATGTCCTTGGTGCTTTAACGGTCAGGAACAAACTCTAAGCTTTTTATTTTGAAACTCTTTCTGAAAACACAAAATAATATAGGAGTTTTGGTACCGTAAAAGAAAACCGATTAAGGGCACTTTTTAGAGTACAAAAATAAAACATTTTAGGATTGTTGCTTTATTTTTTTTTTCGCTTAATTTGGCATCACTTCTGCACAATGAGCTCGTCCAATTTATTGGCTCTCGTTTTGGTTGTGAAGAGGACACTTCAATTTAAGCTCCTTTTCTTACTCTTTTTTCCATCTCTTTTATATAGGATATGAGTGTAAATTAATCTTAAGACGTAGCAATATGTTTAATACGTAATGTTCTTAGACTGTGTTTACGGATGGGACCTCGTTTTATGAGGCCAAAAACCGGCTAATTGGACGTCCATATATGGCCAAGCAATAAGCAGTACGTCATCAAGTGGGATGGAAAGAGGTCACAAATAAGGATTGAAACAAAATTGGAATGTCATGCTGAGGATAAGTGAAGCTCTGACAGATTAGCAAAGAGGAGGGGTGTACGCAGATGTTTCGGCCTTAGGTGTCTTACGGCTGCAATGAGTTGTGTTTAGCAATATTAGAAGTAGTTTTTTCTTTCTTTTGAATTAGCATTTTTATTGTTGTCGCATTTCCTTATCATGTGCAAGTGTAGCGTCTGACATTAATGGCCAGTATGCCTAACGAAGGGAGGCTTCAAAAAAAATTTCTGATTATTTCAAAAGACGATAAGTTGCAAGATACACGAGTTTTTGATCGCCAAGATTTCGTTTACATTTTACGAGAGTAAAAAACTAATTTCATTTTTTTTATATCAAACAGTTCGTGGTAACGAACTGTAAGTAAGGAGCGACCCGGCTCAATATCAACCGAAACTCTAAAAAAACGGAATTTTTTAGAGTTTTGATGTATAACAATAGATACATCCAAAGAATCAGATTTTTATGCTGATTTCAAATATATAAGTGTTATTAAGTTTAGTACCTATCAAAAGTTACGCGCCTGAGAAAATTTGCCTTATTTTCGAAAAAAAGGGAGAAACATCCCCTAAAAATCGTAGAATTTTAATTAAAATCACACCATCAGATTCAGAGTATCAGAGAACTCTACTATAGAAGTTTCAAGCTCCTATCTGCAAACATCTGGAATTTTTGTATTTTTTGCCAGAAGAAAGATCACGGATGCGCGTTCACTTGTTTTTTTTTTGTTTTTTTTTCCCAGGGGTGATCGTATTGACCCAGTGGTCCTAGAATATCGCGAGCGGTCTCATTCGAATGGAGATTAAAAGTTCTACTGCCCTTTTTAAGTGACCGAAAAAATGGAGGGCAACTAGGCCCCATCCCACGCTCACTTTTTTCCCAAAGTTACCCGATCAAAATATTGTGATAGCCATTGTGTTCAGCATGGTCGAAGAATACAATAACTATGTCTTTGAGGATGACTTAATCTCCCACAATCCCTGGGGGAAGGTCTGCAAGTTATGAACTTTGCCCAATGTTTACATACAGTATTGGTTATTGGGAAGTATACGGAAGTTTTCAGGGGGGATTTTTTCTATTATCTTGGGGGGGGGGATCTGAAGTTACGTGGGAGGATCTTTCCATGGAGGAAGGGAAATTGCTATGAAGGGGGCGCCGGATTTCCCAGCATTATTTAAAAAAACGATCAGAAATTAAATAAAAAACAACATTTTTTTCAACTGAAAGTAAGAATTAACATCAAAACTTAAAACGATCAGAAATTATTACGTATATGATTGGATTCGCCCCCTAGTCATTAACTCGCTCTTTACGCTCAATTTTTTTCTGTACTTCCATCAGAGCTTTTTATTCTAATTAACGGCCTTTGTGATTAAGGGGTCATTCTTAAAGAATCGGAACAAAATTTGAACTTTAGCGTAAAGAGCGAGGTATTAACTAGGGGAGGAACTCCCTAATATACGTAATACAAATATACGAATGTAGAAGTTCGTTACGTAAGTTAATTCGAAAGTAAGTCAGAACAAAATTTCGAGAAAGCCATTTAGCCAAACAAAAGTAAACTTAATATGCAAATTTAATTTTAATTATTCATGTACGGTGAGCCAAAATCACAGCTGCATTAACTAAAAAAGATTTTTTTTTTTTAAACTGAAAGGAGCGACATTAAAAATTAAACTGAACAGAAATTATTCCGTATATGAAAGGGGCTGTTTCCTCCTCAACGCCTCGCTCTTTAAGCTAAAGGTTGACTCTGTCTCACAACTTTATTTTTTAAAAAAATAAAACACTTTAGCGTAAAGAGCGAGGCGTTGAGGAGGAGACAGCCCTTTAATATACGGAATAATTTCTGTTCGTTTTAAGTTTTAATGTCGCTCCTAACTTCCAGTTTAAAAAAACTTGTTTTTTTTACTTAATAGCCAATAGAGTTCAGGTGCACGGATAGAAATCACATACGGCGGTTTTCAAGACATGGTAAGGACAATTTAGATTAGAAAGCTTTATTTTCGTAACTATTTTCATCAGCAGAAAAGGAGACATATTACATTTGAAAAAAAAAAACTAAGTACGTCGAAAAACAAATAGAATTGAGGGATCAATTAACTCAATATGCTAGTTTACAGTAAAGACTTCAGTTTGACAAAAACCTCAAATATTATCACACGAATTCAGTCGTACTTGTTCTGCATTCTAGAAATCCATAAATATTATTAACTGAATTAGAAAAAAAAATCGAACCAATAGCTTTCAGGAAATCCACCCAGTTTGCTAAAAATTAGAGACCGACCCTTAATAAAAGATATATTTACGAAGGCCTTAAAAACTAAGGGTCTTATTAACCAGGTCATAGTAGGCTACTAACAATAGTAAATCACACTACCTCTAGTACACTGACTGAATACTTCTTCTTCTCAAGGTCCTCTGATTCACGCTGAGGTGTCAAATTAAAAAGTTGAGCGCTTTTAGACCCACTAAGCGTCTTTGTTGGTGTAGGAGATTTTCCCTGGGTCATAGCTTTTATAGGAGTACTTGGAGAACGTACAAGACATGGAGTTGGCAAGGGAATGCTCAAATATTGTTTCTTCACTGAAGTATCTGGATGAGGTGCTTCACCACACAATAAAAACTTAAATATAAAGGACGTTACATCAATATGTATGAGTTTGCAAGGGAATCCTCAAAAATTGTTTCTTCACTGAAGTATCTGGATGAGGTGCTTCACCACACAATAAAAACCTAAATATAAAGGACGTTTCATCAATATGTATGAGTTTGCAAGGGAATCCTCAAATATTGTTTCTTCACTGAAGTATCTGGATGAGGTGCTTCACCACACAATAAAAACCTAAATATAAAGGACGTTACATCAATATGTAGGAGTTTGCAAGGGAATCCTCAAAAATTGTTTCTTCACTGAAGTATCTGGATGAGGTGCTTCAACACACAATAAAAGCCTAAATATAAAGGACGTTACATCAATATGTATGAGTTTGCAAGGGAATCCTCAAATATTGTTTCTTCACTGAAGTATTAAGATAAGGTGCTTCAACACACAATAATATCCTTAATATAAAGGACGTTTCATCAATGTGTATGAGTGCAAGGGAATCCTCAAATATTATTTCTTCACTGAAGTATCTAGATGAGGTGCTTCGCCACACAATAAAAACCTAAATATAAATGAAGTTACATCAATATTTATGAGTGCAAGGGAATCCTCGAATATTATTTCTTCACTGAAGTATTAGGATAAGGTGCTTCACCACACAATAAAAGCCTAAATATAAAGGAAGTTACATCAATATTCATGAGTGCAAGGGAATCCTCAAAAATTGTTTCTTCAATGAAGTATCAGGATGATGTGATTCACAACACAATAAAAACCTAAATATAAAAGACGTTACATCAATATGTATGATTTTGCAAGGGAATCCTCAAATATTGTTTCTTCACTGAAGTATTAGGATAAGGTACTTCACCACACAATAGAAGCCTAAATATAAAGGAAGTTACATCAATATGAATGAGTGCAAGGGAATCCTCAATAATTATTTCTTCACTGAAGTATCAGGATGAGGTGCTTCACCACACAATAAAAAACTAAATATAAAGGATGTTACATCAATATTTATGATTTTGCAAGGGAATCCTCAAAAATTGTTTCTTCACTGAAGTATTTGGATGAGGTACTTCACCACACAATAAAAACCTTAATATAAAGGAAGTTACATCAATGTGAATGAGTGCAAGGGAATCCTCAAAAATTGTTTCTTCACTGAAGTATCTGGATGAGGTGCTTCACCACACAATAAGAACCTAAATATAAAGGATGTTACATCAATATGTATGATTTTGCAAGGGAATCCTCAAATATTGTTTCTTCACTGAAGTATCTGGATGAGGTGCTTCACCACACAATAAAAACCTAAATATAAAGGAAGTTACATCAATATGTATGAGTTTGCAAGGGAATCCTCAAATATTGTTTCTTCACTGAAGTATCTGGATGAGGTGCTTCACCACACAATAAAACCTAAATATAAAGGACGTTACATCAATATGTATGAGTTTGCCAGGGAATCCTCAAATATTGTTTCTTCACTGAAGTATCATGATGAGGTTCTTCACCACACAATAAAAACCTTAATATACAGGACGTTACATCAATATGCAGGATTTTGCCAGGGAATCCTCAAATATTATTTCTTCACTGAAGTATCTAGATGAGGTGCTTAACCACACAATAAAAACCTAAATATAAAGGACGTTACATCAATATGTATGAGTGCAAGGGAATACTCAAAAATTGTTTCTTCACTGAAGTATCTAGATGAGGTGCTTCGTCACACAATAAAAGCCTAAATATACAGGACGTTACATCATGTTGCAGTAGTTTGCCAGGGAATCCTCGATTATTATTTCTTCACTGAAGTATCAAGATGAGGTTCTTAGTAACACAAAAAGAACCTAAATATAAAAGTCGATGAATCAATGTGTTGGATTTTGCAAGGGACTCTTCAAAAATTGTTTCTTCACTGAAGTATCTGGATGAGGTGCTTCACCACACAATAAAAACCTAAATATAAAGGACGTTACATCAATATGTATGAGTTTGCAAGGGAATCCTCAAATATTGTTTCTTCACTGAAGTATCTGGATGAGGTGCATCACCACACAATAAAAACCTAAATATAAAGGACGTTACATCAATATGTAGGAGTTTGCAAGGGAATCCTAAAAAATTGTTTCTTCACTGAAGTATCTAGATGAGGTGCTTAACCACACAATAAAAACCTAAATATAAAGGACGTTACATCAATATGTAGGAGTGCCAGGGACTCTTCGAATATTATTTCTTCAATGAAGTATCTGGATGAGGTGCTTCACCACACAATAAAAACCTAAATATAAAGGACGTTACATCAATATGTAGGAGTTTGCAAGGGAATCCTCAAATATTGTTTCTTCACTGAAGTATCTGGATGAGGTGCTTCACCACACAATAAAAACCTAAATATAAAGGACGTTACATCAATATGTATGAGTTAGCAAGGGAATAATCAAAAAGTTTTTCGTCACTTATGTATCAGGATGAGGTTCAAAACAACACCATTATAAAATTTCTATTCAAGTCGTTGCATCTATATTTAGGATTTAGAACGGGCCTCCTCAAAAATTGTATCTAAACTGAAGTCTCTAGATAATGTGATTAGACACAACCTATGAACATTAATATAAAGGACGTTGCATCAATTTTTATGAGTGCAAGGGAATCCTCAAATATTGTTTCTTCACTGAAGTATCTGGATGAGGTGCTTCACCACACAATAAAAACATAAATATAAAGGACGTTACATCAATATGTATGAGTTTGCAAGGGAATCCTCAAATATTGTTTCTTCACTGAAGTATCTGGATAAGGTGCTTCACCACACAATAAAAACCTAAATATAAAGGACGTTACATCAATATGTTTGAGTTTGCAAGGGAATCCTCAAAAATTGTTTCTTCACTGAAGTATCTGGATGAGGTGCTTAACCACACAATAAAAACCTAAATATAAAGGACGTTACATCAATATGTATGAGTTTGCAAGGGAATCTTCAAAAATTGTTTCTTCAATGAAGTATCTGGATGAGGTGCTTCCCAACATAACAAAAACCTGAATATAAAGGGAGTTAAAACGATAAGAATGACGTATAAAGGGTTCAAATGAGAGGCTCTCGAGATAACATTTGAACTAACGTTTCCCAAAACGGTATCACACTTACCTCCTTAAAAATTAATAGTTGTCCCATTGATATAGAAAATGTAGCTTTCCCGTTGCTTCTTTCTCAATATGAATTAAAAAGTCTTTTTCCACAAAATAAGTTTTTCAAAGAAAATTAAAGAACTCCATTAAACCAAAAATGAGCAAAAATAAAATCAAATAATCTACCAAGCGTGAAACTACCACAAAACAACATCGACAAATAAATTATACCCAAAACGAACAGAAATTACGACAAATAACCGTGTCAAGCTCAAAACGAGCAGAAATTAACATGAGTATGGCTCAAAACCCTTACGCCTTCCCAAGGCCAGAACGTAATTTGCCCTTTACTGAAAAAATTATAAATGTTTATACTTGTATAACTTTAATAAATTAAATAATATTAACATTTTGATTACTAAATATCAGTATATGTATATTAAACTGACAATGCACAATCATTTGTATTTTTTTTTAGTAAAGTGCAAATTATGTGCTGGCTTTGGAAAGGCATAGGGGTTTTGAGTCCTAATCAGCTTAATTTGTACTCCTTTTGAGTTTGACTCAGTTATTTATCGGAATTCCTGTTCATTTTGGGTTTCATTTATTTATCGATACTGACTAGTAGTGGTTCCACGCTTGGTAGATTATTTGATTTTATGTTTGCTCATTTTTTGTTTAATGGAGTTCTTTACTTTTCTTTGAAAAACTTATTTTGTGGAAAAAGTTTATTTGATTAATTTCTGTTCGTTTTATATTGACATAGTCTTCTCAGGGAAAAAGAAAATAGTTCTTTAAATCTTTTCGTTTTTTTAGACTTTGTAGTTTGGCCTGCTATTTGTATGCTGGAGAAAAAAATTCAGCAATTTTTAACAACATACACCCTTTTAAAAATCTTGACAGAAATAGTAGTGTTTAATTTAGTTTCATACCTCCTGTAGTTGACTGAAATAGAAACTTGATACCATTCGCAAAAAAAAATCTGTTTACTTTCTTTGATAGACTGGATACACTTACGCTATTTTGATTTGGTGAAATTTTAAGAGCAGAAGTAGCCCCGAAATTTTGAACATAATACCCTCAGTCGTTCTTGGGATACTGCTGAGATGCCTTATTGGGAATTAGCATTAACGCAGTGCATTTTGAATTAATCTTAAGGCAACATTTAGTTTTTAAACATAATGGGCAAATGAGAGGGTGGGGGTGGGAAGGGTACTAGTTGCCCTCCAATCACTTTCAACTATTAAAAAGGGCATTAGCGCTTTCTATTTTCAATCAAAAGAGCCCATTTCGAAGTTCCTAAGACAGCTCCTTTAATACGAAGTGCCCTGGTCTAAAAAAAAAAGAAAAGAAAAAACTAATAATACAGTCTAACAACATCGCTCTTTAGTGTAAAATGCAAAGCCTTCCAACCACTTTCGATCATTAAAAAGAGTACTTTCGCTTTCAATTTTGAATCAAATGATCCTTTTTTGAGCTTTCTACGTCAAAACTTCCTATAAAACACCTTATGTACCCCCAGGGCATAAATTACAACCCTTGCCATGAGGGTTGTGAGGGGCTTGTCATCCTCAAAGATCTAATTTCCAGAGCTTTCAACTATGTTAAACAAAACGGCTATCTCAAAATTTTGATTGGATGTGTTTGGGGAAATGGTGGGCATGAGAGGGGGGTTAGTTGCTCTTCAATCACTTTCGACTATTAAAAAGGGCACAAGCCCTTTCACTTTCCAATTGAATGAGCCCTTTTCAAAGTTCCTAAAACAACTCCTTCGATACGAAGTGCCCTGGTCTAAACAAAAAAAAAGGAAAAAATAATAATACATTGTACCGACATCGATCTTTACTATAAAAATGTCAAGCTTTCCAATCAATTCCGACTATTAAAACAGGCATTAGCCCTTTCAATTTCCAATCGAATGAGCTCTTTTGAAGTTTTTACGACAACGCTTTCAATAAAAGCCTTACATGCCCCAGGGCATAACTTACAATCCTTTCCCTAAGGGCTGGGGGGGAGGTTGTGTTCCTTAAAGACCTAATGTCCAGAACATTCAACTACGTTGAAGAAATTTGCTATCTCAAAATTTTGATTGGATGTGCTTTGAGAAAGGGTGGGGGTGAGAGGGGGGTTAGTTGCCCTCCAATCACTTTTGACTATTAAAAAGAGCACAAGCCCTTTCACTTTCCAATCGAATGAGCCCTTTTCGAAGTTTATATGACAACACTTTCTATAAAAACCTTATATGCCCCAGGGCATATCTTACAAGCCTTGACCTGAGGGCTGTCACCCTCAAAGACATAATTTCCGGAAATTTCAACTACGTTGAACAAAATGGCTATCTCAAAATTTGATTGGATGTGCTCGGGGAATGGTGGACGTGAGAGGGGGGCTACTTGCCATCCAAGCCCTGTCGACTATTAAAAAGGGCACCAGCCGTTTCAATTTCCAATCGCATGATTCCTTTTTGAAGTTTCTACGACAACGCTTTGTATAAAAAAAAACCTTATATACCCCCAGGGCATTACTTACAACCCTTGCCCTGAGGGGTGTAGGGGGTGTCATCCTCAAAACCATAATGTCCAGACTTTTTAACCACGTCGAACAAAATGGCTATCTCAAAATTTTGATCGGATGTGTTTGGGAAAATGGTGGGTGTGACAGGGGTGTTAGTTATCTTCCAATCACTTTAGAATATTAAAAAGGGCACAAAGTTTTCTAGTTTCCAATCGAATGAGCCCTTTTTGAAGTTTCTATAACATCAGTATCTATAAAAACCTTATATGCCCCCAGGACATAACTTACAACCCTTGCTCCCACGGCTCTGAGGGGTTATCATCCTCCAAGACCTAATTTCTAAAACTTTTAACTACGTTGAACAAGATGGGTATCTAAAAATTTTGATTGGATGTGTTTGGGGAAAATGTGGACGTGAGAGGGGGTTAGTTGCCTTCAAGTCACTTTCAAATATTAAAAAGGAGTTCAAGGGAGTCTTTCGAAACTCCCTTCCTGAAGCCCCTACTGATTCCAGGTGGGAATCAAAGGTCAAGCTAAGCTTGTATACCTCCATGGCAGTGATGGTAGTTACAGGCAATGAGGCTCGATCTTCCGTCCCTGGGCAGCAAAGGAAATCCGTCAGCGCACCTCAAAGCGGTGGAAGGGTGTAAACACCACTGAGCTCCACGCCGAGCGATTTGGTGGCCAACGCGCTCCGGGTGACCCGCAAGACTGGGGACCTTGCGGTCAACTCTATTCCCAAGAAACATTGATGAATCTGAGACCTAGAAGAAAAGTTGTAACGGCTACGGCGTCCCCGGAAAAAGACGCGACCCCCGTATTGTCGCGGGTGTCGAGAAGTAAACAAGCCAACCATACTACGGCGTTCCCGGCAGGCGACGCGACTTCAAATATGGCGGCGAAGTCGAAAAATCCTTTTCATGCCATAATTCTAGGAAAACCCACTACAGTCATTAAACAGGCAAAATGTAGAATAAATGTGGGATGTTGGAATGTAAGATCCGTCAAACAAGAAGCCACGCAAGTTTTTCTTGTCCATGAGATGGAGAAGTACAACGTAGACATACTTTGCATATCCGAGACCAGAATTTCAGGTTCTGGCTCCATAGTTATTACAGCTCCTGAAACGTTACATCAATTCCATTTTTTCTACTCCGGAGTAAAGGATAATTCGGGACTCCACGGAGTTGGTTTAATCATGAACCAAAGAACCAGAAATGCTCTCCTAGAATGGGAACCAGTCTCCTGTAGACTTGCCAGAATCAGAATAAAAGGAAACCCCGCAAATGTATCGATAATTTCTACCTATGCCCCCACCCGTGACGCTGCTGATACAACCAAGGATGATTTCTATGGTGAGCTGCAACAGCTTTATTCTTTTGTTGCCGTATGTGATTTCTTGTTTTTTGCTGAAGCCTTCAACGCTAGAGTTGGTCCGTCTGACCAAACCACAAGACAAGTCCTTGGAAAATTTGGACAAGGTCACAGATGTAAGAATGAGCCAAGGTTGGCAAACTATGCCTTGATGAACTAGCTTGTTGTCACCAATACCATATTTCAGCACAAACCTAGTCACCTTTTAACTTGGCATTCAAATGACGGTGTCACTAAGGCTCAAATAGACTTCATTCTCGTACGCCAGCGCTGGAGAAGCTCCGTACAGGACTCTCGCTCTTACAACGGCGCGGACACAGGCTCGCAGTCTGGATCTGACCAAAGGCTTGTTGCTGCAAAAATTTTGCTACGTCTTGCAACTCGGAGAAAAAACAAGCCCAAGGCCGGATTCAACATTGGTAAGCTCCAAGACAAAGAAGTTTGACAGGCCCTCAATTTGGAACTGATAACCAATTTGACGCCCTCAGTTCTGATGAAAACCCAACTCCCGAGAAGAGATGGGAGACCATTAAAACAGTGGTGACAGAGACTGCCGGCGAGATCCTAGGCCGAGCAAAAATCAAGCGACATCACTGGATTACCGCTAGGACCCTGTCAATAATCGGTGAGCGAAGACAAAAGATGAGCGGCCCTAAAGAAGAAACAAAAGAGCTTCGCAGACAGGTAAAACGCTCTGTTCATCTGGACCACCGCCAAATGTGGAGATGCTACCGTGTCGTTAGAGAAAGCAGCACGCTCACATGATACCCGCAAGCTTTACCAGCTCCTGAAATAATCTGTTGGTAAAAAAGCTGCTGTCTCAGAAATAGTCAAAGACAGATCAGGAAAAATCATCAGTTGTCAGAAGGAGCGCTTAGCCAGATGGAAGGATCACTTTCCGATCCTCCTAAACCCATCCCCATCATCCGCTCCTGATTTTTTCCCACCTGCCGTTTCTAAAGAACCCTACGATGTCGAGCTGGATACACCGACCAGAGCCGAAATACTAAAAGCGATCAAGACCCTGAAGAACGACAAAGCCCCAGGTGAAGACGGCCTCTCCCCGAAAGTGTACAAACAATGCCCTGAGGTCACTGCTGAACAGCTCCATGGCATTCTCGAAGAAGTGTGGAGGACCAACTCTTTCCCAAAAGATTGGAAGACATCAGTCATTCTCCCTTTCTATAAGAAAGGAGATAAAACCGAATACAAAAATTACCGCGGAATAAGTCTTAGAGACATTGTGTTCAAAATATTCGGGATCATGCTCTTGAACCACTTTAAAGGGGCAAGGGAGGAAAGAACTCGAAGACATTAATCCAGTCTTTGGCCAGGTAGAGCCAATAATGATGATATCTTTGTTTTTTACCTCATTCTCCAACAGTTTGAAAGATACAATCTACTCCGATTCTTGATACTACTGGATTTCATTGCCGCCTTCGACTCTGTCACTCGCCAGAAACTTTGGAAGATCCAAGAGAATGACGGAATGCCACTGAAGTTTGTTGAATTGATGAAGGCATACTATGACGTGTCAATGAGCCGAGTTCGAGTCTATGGTGAAGAAACTGAAGAATTCCTGGTTGAGTTCGGAGTAAAATAAGGGTGCGTCCTCTCTCCGACTCTGTTCAATTATTGCGTCGATTGGGTGCTTGAAAATGCACTGTCGTCCTATCCAGGAGTTCAGATCGGAAAGAATCTTTCACTGACTGACCTCGATTATGCGGCTGATGTTGGCCTCCTCTCAGACCCCGTAGAAGCTCAAAACATGCTTGACAACGTGGTGGCCTGGGCAGACCTGATCGGCTTGAAAGTCAGCACAGAGAAAACGAAATTCATGGCTATTAACCACGACACAGGACCATTCACACTAACTGTCAATCAAGTTCAGCTGGAAAAAGTCAACTGTTTTACATACTTAGGCTCCCAAATATGTATTGACGGATCTTCCGACGCTGATATCCATCAGAGAATACAGAAAGCGCAGACAGTCTTTGCCTCCCTTTGGAAACCCTTATGGAATCTCCGAAAAGTCAGTGTCCGAACGAAAGTTCGATTCTACATGGCACTAGTCCGCACCATTTTCCTTTACGGATCTGAAACATGGTCGGTAAGAATACAGCATGAGAATACAATGAAGGAGTTTGAGCATACCTGCCTCCGAAGAATTCTCAGAATGCAGCTGCATGGGCCGTACCTCCAACGCTGATCTACGTCAAATGTGCAATATTCAGAGAGATGTGGCGCTCACTATTAAAGAACACCGTTTGAAATGGTTGGGCCATGTATTACGGAAGCCGCCAGAATACCTGCCTCGCCAAATACTTCTAGTCGAGCCTATTAGCTCCTGGAAGAGATACCAAGGAGGACAGAGGAAGAACTGGTGGAACCTGGCCAAGTCAGACCTTAAACCTATCGGAGGATTCAGAAAGTTCGGACACAGATGGTCAACTCAGTGGCTCGCTTTTGGAGAGCAGCTGGCACAAGATCGCTCAACATGGTCCAAGAAGGTCTCCAAGATCATCGATGCCGGGCGAGGTGGAAACGCCTGATTCCCGCCACAAGTATAAAGTAAGTAGCCCTTTGAATTTCCAATCGAATGAACCCTTTTTCAAGTTTCTACGACAAAGCTGTCAATAGAAATCATATATGCCCCCAGGGCATAGCTTATAACCCTTACCCTGAGGGCTGTGGGGGGAGTGTCATCTTTTTAAATATAATTTCCAAAACTTTCAACTACTTTGAACAAAATGGCTCAAAAACATATTTCCAGACTTTTTTAACTATGTCGAACAACATGGCTATCTCAAAATTTTGATTGGATGTGTTTGGATAAAAGATGGCCGTGGAAGGGGTGTTAGTTGCCTTCCAATCACTTTCGACTGTTAAAAAGGGCACTAGCAACTTCAATTTCCAATCAAATGAGCCCTTTTTGAAGTTTCTATAACAATACTTTCTAAAAAAAAAAACCTTATATGCCCCCAGAGCATAACTTACAACCCTTGCCCTGAGGGCTGTGGAGGGGGAGGGGGGTTGTCATGCTCAAAGATCTAATTTCCAGAAATTTAAACCACGTTGAATAAAATGGCTATCTCAAAATTTTGATTAAGTGTGTTTCGGAAAAAGGCGGGCTTGAGAGGGGGACTAGTTGCCCTCCAATCACTTTCAACTATTAAAATGAGCACTAGCCCTTTGAATTTCCAATCGAACGAGCTTTTTTTTGAAGTTTCTATAACAACGCTTTCTATAAAAACCTTATATGCCCTCAGGGTATAACTTACAACCCTTGTCCTGAGGGCTGTGGGGGAGTGTCCTCCCCAGAAACATAATTTCTATCTGTAAATCAACTATGCTGAACAAAATGGCTATCTGAAAATTTAGATTGGATGTGTTTAGGGAAATGGTGGGCATGGAAGGGGTGTCAGTTGCCTTCCAATCACTTTCAACTATTAAAAAGGGCACAAGCCATTCCAATTTCCAATCGCATGAGCCCTTTTCGAAGTTTCTACGACAACTCCTTCGATACGAAGTGCCCGGGTATGGAAAAAAAAAATAATAATACATTGTGCCAACATCGTTCTTTACATAGGCAGCGCTATTGCGCTGCTTATGAAAAACATAAAAAATTTAGCTTATGGAAAAAAAATCAGCTAAAAAAGATACAACTTATTTTTAAAACTGATCAATACTCCATGAAGTATTGATCAATGAGGACACTCTAGAGGACATAAATACTATTATTATTAGATTTGCATTAACGAAAAACAACAACAGTGATTGGTTGTCAGAAAAAAGAGAATATTTTTCTTTCCTTTCTTTAAAAGAAAAATTCTATTTGCCACATGCATTCTTAAACTTTTGAGGGAGTGACGGGCAATTAGTCAGTTGTGACAAAATGAAAGCATTATTCCCGTGACAAGTTTGTCAGCGAAGCTAACCAAAATTCGCTGTTGCACTTCACCCGCCATAGAAAAAACTGGGATAGCCAAGTAGCAATGCTGCTTGGCAGTTTTCAAATTTGTTGGCAGATTTTGTATGAAAATACCATTTTTACATATAATAATACTTTTTGCTCCAAGAAAAGCTGTCAAAACACAAGTTGTGCAACTAAAGTGTCGGCAGCTTTTGGAATTCTGTCAAATTCTGGTACTGGCAGCTTTGGAAATTTGTCCATACCTGCACCTCACGTTGCCCTAACAACGTAAATTTAACTTCTTCACAAAATCTTTTACGAAAGTTTTGAAGGATTTTTAGAAATATATAAGTGTCGGAAAAGGTTACAAAATAAATAGCTTTGAAGCAAATTTTAATTTGAATCAAATCATCGTATCATTACAAGTTTTTAAGTTACCTTCGGCACTTTTACAAAAATGTAAACATTTTTAGGCAAATTATGCAGGCAATTTCTTGAAAACGACATTTCAAAATGATACTTCAAAACGACAATAAGAACAAGAATTTTAAATTAATAAAAAAAAGAAAAAAATGCTGAATATTCGAAAACTTTGAATATTCCAGTAGCAATAAAGCGAACATCAACAAAATAAGAAGATCAATAAAACGTAAAATTGAACAAGCAATAGACCACCGAAAAAAAAGGTCAAAAGGCCAAAACAAGACCAAATAAAACATAGAAGATACCGCATCGACTGTAGTGTAAAAGTGGTTACTTTAAACAAATATAGTCAAATTAAAAAAAAAAACGCCCTATCCGGCTGGTTGTCTCCATACCCCTAGTGAAAATCCCAAGCAGCCCTGTAGCGCTCGGGAAGAGACGTAAGAAGGGGTGGGATCTCGGGGGCCATATCCCCTCTAAACCTAAAATTTTCCGTATTTCTGGGCACTTCTTATTTGAAATATCAATTTTTTATTATTATCTTACGTGCCTGCTCTCAGGATAGTGGTTTTAAACCACTCAATAGGGATTTTAGTGCGATAAACAGTTATTGGAGAACATTAGACCTAATAGCTGTAATTATGTAATTGACTGAACAATACTGAAGTATCATTTATAACGTTATATTTAATTATAAATATAAGTTGATTGGTTGTAGTTAGTATTTCAGATATAGTTGGTTGAATGATAAAAAAAAAAAAAAAAAAAAAAAAAAAAAAAAAACTGTGTTTTAGCACTTCAACAATAACAAGCGATTGTGACAAGAAGCTCTTCAGCTCACTGTTATTTTAGTTTGACACATAAATAAACCAGTCTTACCTGGACAACTGCAACGCTATGAAGTAGCAGCTTTGACGTAATTCGTAAGCAGCATCTTTAGCCAAAGCGTATTCTTGAAGAACACCAAGAACCAGACTGAGTCCACCTACTGTTAAAAACCTTTCTCGAAATTCTAGAGCCATGTCGCCATTTGCCAAATTATTCCCAACCGGAATCAACTTACTTGATAGTACCTGTCAATGAAGCTATGTTAAAAAAGTGTTAAAACACTTAAATATTGATCTACACACACAGGGAGGGATGGGACTTGATCCAAAGTACCCCTCCAATCCGAAAAATTCCATTTTCGTTATTTTAGAGAAACAATACATTCAAATAAGAATAATTGCATAACAAGCATTAGCAACTACCTCTCTCATGACAAGCATCGTGAAGTGCTGCCACCAATCACAGTAACGCCAACCAATGAGTCACAAAGCAACAGTAAATATAGATACACTGAAGAATACTTATTACGGATCTGTACATCCAGAAAACTTCTGTTCTGATATTGATACACTGATATAGAAAACATCGGTAAACATAGATACACTGAAAAATACTTATTACGAATCTGTACATCCGTAAAACTTCTGTTTTGATATAGATACACTGATATAAAATACCTCAGTAAATATAGATACCCTGAAGAATACTTATTATGGATCTGTACATCCGCAAAACTTCTGTTTTGACATAGATACACTGATATAGAAAACATCGGTAAATATAGATACACTGAAGAATACTTATTACGAATCTGTACATCCGTAAAACTTCTGTTTTGATATAGATACACTGATATAAAATACTTCAGTAAATATAGATACCCTGAAGAATACTTATTATGGATCTGTACATCCGCAAAACTTCTGTTTTGACAGAGATATACTGATATAGCAAACTTCGGTAAATATGCATGCACTGAAGAATACTGATTACGGATCTGTACATCCGCAAAACTTCTGATTTTATATAGATACACTGAAGAATACATATTACGGATAATTACATCCGCAAAACTTCTGTTTTGATATAGATACACTGATATAGAAAATTTCGGTAAATACAGATACATTGAAGAATACTTATTACGGATCTGTATATCCGCAAAACTTCTATTTTGATTACCAATATGACGAGCAGTGGACAGTTTCCTGTGATTATAGACCGCCTATAAGTTATCAGTTTATACATATGACAACTATACTTAACCAAAAAAAGCTCATGTAATCCTTTCTTCTTCCAAAAAATGCTCTGTGAGACATCCGATGGGAATCAAGCCCTATACATGAGAAACTAAGACTCTAGCTCCTATTCCCTACTCCCTACTCCCTACTCCTATTCCCTAGCTCCTAGCTCCTAGATCCAACGAGGCCTTCTCGGAGATGCAGATGAAAAGAATGTAGCTTTACCCCTAGAGTAAGTGGGTTCAGCACTAACATCAAAAACGAAACCAGTGGCTTTTGTACAGGCTTAATTTCATCATGCCAGTGCATACAATATTTTGGGTAATGATACGATATTACAAAAGCTTTGCCTCTATTAGAGAGAGGTTGAATCAGGTAAAGGCACTAGAAAGATTTGTCTCTGGTATTGACTTTTTAAAATAACAAACAATTGTGAGGAAAAGCATTTAGCTTCATGTTTAGCCTAGATCGGTTGAGATCTGAACCATTTGGACTGATGATACGAGTTTAGGGATCCCCTTGAAATGTTGACAGTTTACAAGATTTTTTATAGTAAATTATTGAATATTTTATTGGAGGAAGAGCCTTGGAAATGTTGAGCTCAATTAGAATCCATGGTTCTTAAAGTCAGGGTGTGGATTTGCAAAGGCGCGTTGGCTTCACGTTAAAATTTGGATTTGTGAAACCCTTTTCCACCGTAAACGTTGAATCGTCCCGGGCTCAGGAAAAAACATAATACATATACTAGCAGTTACTTTAAATCAAGTTTGGTTGAGACAACAACACTTTTTGGCAGATATCTAAATGACTAAAAATTTCTGGATTCCAATTACACTCTGTTAAAACATGCCAAATTTGCATCCCCGAACGACACACAGGGGACAATATCTGTTATTTTTATCAAGTTTGATTGGGATCGAATACTGGTTGAAGCAATTTAGGGGGGCGCCCTCCCACATTAAAGTTATTAAAGTTCAGTTTGGATCCCGAAAAACATATTTTGGGAACTGGCTTTCATTTGTAATAAATTTTGAACTCCCACAACCCTTTTTATAGGTGTTTTGACAAGAATTTACAGCTCAACTAGGACATTACACTGTTATAAATTGTTATAACGTTATATTGTTATGACATAAATTGTTATAACGTTTAGTGCGACAAGCTTGGTAAAGCTTACCTCATTTTAAAATTAATAAATAAATAAATAAATTATATCATATTTTCCATCAAATTTCGTCGAGGTCTGAAAACATGTTCTGGTAGATTCGTTAAATCAATCATTGAGAAACTTTCGCATAAACTCTTCACTGAAATGAAATTCTGGGTCGTGTGCCGGGTTGCTGCAACTAAATCAAAGTGTGTGTGTCGTATTACCAAACAGAGGTCAATAGCACTGCGCCACGACAGTACAGGAATATGCCCCTTTTTGAATCCCTAAAACTTTCAACTGATTATTTCAAGAAAATTCGCCTTGGGCTAAAAAGCGGTCACCCATCTAGAGCACTTTTGAATCTTAATGTAACGTCATGTTAAAACTGCTGCCGGCATCCTTGAACGGACCTTTCCACTCAAAAACAGAAACTTAGACATTCCTCACAGACATAGACTATAACGCTCCACTTCAGCACACACCGCAGACTTTGGCTCAAAGACAAGTGAAAAACATGGCTCTTGGTTCACCAAAGAATAATTCTAACAAGTGATATCATACTTATCAATCCAAAAAGAGCTACTTTTTTTGGAAAAACCACTGAGGTTAGGCTCTTCCCCCATCCTTGCAACAAAATAAAATTGGCGGCCTCATAATTAAACAAATTAAACAGGATAAGACCAAACTGTTTCGCCCACGACGCAAATAACGTGTACTTAGCATCCATTTTCACGACACATAGGAACCCTTTCTTTGCCCTAAAACTTACGATTATCACCCTTACACAGGCATTCGACTTTTCATCGTTTAGGACTCGTTAAATGAGAATAATTGGAGTGTTTAAAGCACGGCCCTGGGCCCAAAATATGATCAATGAACTTGATAACAAAAGAGCGTAATACAGCATTATTAGCTAAAAGGGAAAAACTTCGATGTACGATACTTAAAATAGGGTAAAGTTTATATTCACATATACATTAATTACATAATATACATTAATATTATTTATACACATATACATATATTTTTTTTATATTATCAGTATTTCAGGTATATTTAATTTGCGCTATAAACTAGTATTAAAATTTTCTCTTTTTTTCTTCTATTCCTGGCACTCCCCTAGGACAACTTGCCTTACACCACAGAATGGTGTATATATATATATATATATATATATATATATATATATATTTATATATTTTATATTATCAGTATTTCTGGTATATTTAATTTGTGCTATAAACTAGTACTAAAATTTTCTCTTTTTTTCTTCTATTCCTGGCACTCCCCTAGGAAAACTTACCTTACACCAAAGAATGCATTTTGTCAAGTTCTATTTTTTTATTAATAAAATAAAAAAAAAAAAAATAAAAAAACAAAATAAAAATAACAAAAAAAAAAAAGGTTTATATTCATATTTACGACAGTCATAGACCTGCAACGATTATTACAAAACAGCAACTTGATCTCAGTTCTTCTTCCAAAGCAGAACTTCAGACTACTGTTCCAAAGTATCTTCTATATTGGAATTTAGTTCCATTAACTTCCATTATAGTCAAGATTGTCAATAAAACCGAAATTACACACGAATACAGTGCTAATAATAAATCCCCTCCGTATTTTGTTGAGTTGGCATATAAATTGGGATATATATTTAATAAATTAATAACAGACAATTACTTTACCTCCAAATTATAAAGAAGCCGAAATGCTGAGGTCCCTTTTCCTCCAGCAGAAAAAAGCTGTTTCAAACTTTCATCCGCCTGCAATGTTTTCTCGGACAGCTTACTAATAGGAGTTACATAGCCAGAGGGGCCCACGCGAGTTTTTGACCTTGTAACAACCGGTGACTCAAGTTTTGTACTTACAGTAGCACCTGAGCTTGCAAACGTTTTCATCAAATTGCTAACATGTGATCCTGAAAAAAAAAAGCCAAAAAAAAACACTAAATGCTCGTCCGAACGTTGATTCTAAACTCCGCTATTTTAGCCCAATAGAAAGTTTAAGCATCTAGAAATCAGAAATAAAAATAAGAGAAATATCAATTTAAATGTCATTAAGTGATATTAATGCATACAATCTAAAGGATAGAAAGCGTAAGACGAAAGATAGGGATCTAACGAATTTCCGTTGGGGGCTTTGGGTACTAAGTAAAGGGAATAGAGCCAATAAGGCCCCTTTTTCAATTTAGACAGATGTTTGTTTAATAAACAGACATTTTTGTTTTACTTCACGTAAAAATTATAATACAACTAAATTAAACAAAAAACTAAACAACCACAAAAATGACGTAGGTCCTGTGGGTGACTCTCTTCTAACCATCTTCTAACTTAAATTAACAACAACAACAAAATAATTTGCTATTTTTCAGAAGTAAAAAAAGAAAAAGCAACAGGGTAATTAAAAGGTAAATAATATAGAAACAAATAGAGAAACAGAAAAGATATTCCCTTTGTCACAACCTACCCGCATCCCCACCTCCCTACAGACCCCTCCCAGAAACCCACAAAATTTAGCCACCTTTTTCAATTAAAGAAAAAAGTTCGACTTTCAATTAAACAAAATTAAATTTCCAGCCTCTATAATACTATTCGGAGCACCATTACCGACTAAATAGCGTTATTTCTAATATCGAAATCTGTCCTCGTTGAGCCCTAATGGTCAGCATTTTTAGTAGCATATTCATAGTAAACAGAACTCTGGGAAAAAGATTCAGGAAGTATTCAGGGGACAACTTATTTAAACAAAACTAAACTGAAGCGAACAACACAACACTGATATACAAATACTGACTGCTTATAGTCAAGCTATTGACTTGACTATAGCTTGTCAATTTCAAGCTTTTTATAATAGTATTTCAAATCTCTGAAGACATTGTGAAAACAAAAAATAAAACAGTTACGTTTAAACCGAATATATTCTAGTCAAGATAAACAACTTTGTGAAAACACAGGAGAACACAAATAAGTTTTAGATATCTTTCATCTAGGATCCTTTGGATAGCAGAGATGATATCAAAGAATATATTTCATACATATTTTATATGATACATGAATATGCCCCATAATCATGTTCGATATCAAGCTTTAAAAAAGATGCTGAAAAATCAAATCCCCATAACCAATTATAATAGAAGAAATACGCGTATATCAATTCCAGATGGGGGGATTCTCCTGTCAAGATTTTCCAAAATCCTCCACTAAAGAAAATTCTAGGGAGACTAAAGTGTTCCAAAAACCTTCACAATAGGACCTAAACATAGCCTACATATTCTATCCATTCCTTGAAAAAGTCTCCGATGGCACCAGAGCATCAGTATATAATATTTCGGTAAAGATAGTGAAAAATCTCATCCTTTAATTTAGCTTATACCCACATGAGAGGAAGACTCCCAGTAGAGGGTAAGAAAATTTACAGATACTTCAATCAGAAAAAGAGAGAATATTCTGTCTTGTTTCTGGAGAGACAAATAACCAGATCTATATGGACAAAAAGCCTAATGGCTAGGCTATTTTAAGCCAGGCAGAGAGCCTTTTGCGTGAGGTTTTTAACTATAAAAAACAAACGATATGTATTTTAGCCATGACAGTTTTTACCAAGCCAGCTCCGTATCTCTGTGGTTACTCTCTAAGACATTTATAAATCGGTTGAAGGTACCCTTTTATCTATTAAATAAAAAATAACCGGATCAAACAAAAATGAAGGAAAGGATAGGAAGCCACCAAAACATAAAGGCCTTTTAGTTGACTTAGATACATACCGTCTCTATAGATTTACCTTGTTTCTGGAGAGACAAATAATCAGATCTATATGGACAAAAAGCCTACTGGTTAAGCTATTTTAAGCCAGTGAAAAGAACAAAGAACCATTTGTGTGAGGTTTTTAACTATTAAAAGCAACAATACTTATTTCGTTGATATAAGTATAGATACTTATATCATCGGATTCATAAGTCTCAATTCCCTCCATTCATCGAGCCTTATCCAAAAGAAAAGGAAATTCTAACATAATCGCCAAGTCTAAAGGAACACTTTTGGAGAAATTATGGTAAGCTTTGAGTGCCGGATTAAAAAAAAAGGTGTGCCTGAGAGTAGAAACATACTAAGAAGCAAAATAAAGCTTAAAACGAACAGAAATTGTCCTACAGATAACGGGGCCTGCCACCCCCTCCTTACGGTAAATGAAAAAAATTCCTCAGTTTTACACAATTAATGTATTTTGATAGATTCTGTGTTAAACGCCATGGGACTAAAAGCTAATATGACAGGTATACTAGAAAACCAGTTCAGAAAACCACAAATCCCAACACTCAACTAAGAATGTTCTCAACTCTTTTATCTGAAATTTTTCCCCAGCAAAAATAAACCAAGTATTTTAGCCACAACAGTTTTTACAAAGTCAACTCTGTATATCTGTGGTTATTCTCTAAGACATTTATAAATTGACATTTAAAGCCCACTGTTTTTTTTTTTTTTTTTTTTTTTTTTTTTGTCAAGTAAGAAGCGAAATAAAACTTAACATGAACAGCAACTATCCTACATATAATGGGGCCTGCAACTCCCTCCTTATGGTAAATGCAATTATTTCCCTAGTTTTACATAAGCAATACCCGTTGATAGTCAGGGGACTAAAAGCTAATATGACAGGTATACTAGAAAATCAAGGCAAAACAAAGGAAAGACAAATCCCAACACTCAACTAAGTATTCTCTCAATTTACACTAATAGAGCATTAATACAAAGCAAAATGGAATCCAGAATAGAATTTATTTCAAAAATAGGAATCTATTCAAGAACTAATTTATTTTCTATTTGAAAATTTTATTATTATTTACCCTTACTATTGCTGTTTATTTAAAAATAAATTAATAAAAAAAATAGAATCATTTTAAAATCTATTTTTTAAAAGACAAAACAGAGATCAGAGCAAGGTCTTATTTAATCAGTAAAACATAACCAATCATCAAAAATGCTTTATATTCATAAATATTTTCCATACATACATAATTGTGTTTTTGCCTTTTTACAAAATCTTCCTAGTTTTTTTTTCAATACAAATATATAAAGGAGAAAAATAAGATCTTAATAGACCTTTTGGCAAGAGCTTCGACTCAATTTTGTGAGTTCACCCATAATAACAGAATAATAGTTGTTAAATGACAATAAATATTAGACTTGTTCAAATTCGTTTCTAAAAGACAGAATCATAGAAGTTTATACATTACAAAGCGAGAACTAACACCGTTTTAAGTGCATTATGTGGCCTTTTACGTCGAAAATGCGTTGATATAGGTTATCTTGGGGCTCTCAAGTCAGGGTTTTTAACTTTAAAAATTTAGATAAAAGAATATTCAAACTAAACTTCTACTTTGACATACGTTTAACCTTTCTAATTTTATCAATGAAATTTAGATAAAAATTTAGATAAAAGAATATTCAAACTAAACTTCTACGTTGACATACGTTTAGCCTTTCTATTTTATCAATAAAAGGATAAAATCAATCTTTTTGAATGAAAGACCCATATAAGACGAGTCAAATAGGTACGTTGACGGTTAAGGACTGATAATTATCAGTCCAAGACCAATTAATTGTAATTAATAACCGGTCATTACCATGACAATAATAGACTAATTAGGCAATTTTCGTAGCTGATAGAGAAGAAAGGATTATTCTAGAATTCTTTCTCTTTTTTTCCAAATGTGTCCGTCAAATTATGGTTAATTTTATCTATTTATTTATGAACTATGTTTTATTTTTAGACATAAGATATGGCTAAGTTCTACGAGATTATATGTTAAAGCGTCCATACTGGTGTGAAAGGGTCTCCGTCTTAATTTAACTTAACATATGCAAATTTAAACGCATTTAGAAGTGCCAATATGAAGGCTCTTGTAGAAGAATATCCTTAAGCGTTTAAGAGATCCGTATAACTGATGAAACTGCATAAATTATTGAAATTAAGAAAATTTTCCATCATGTCGAATTTAGGCAATTCGTTGCCTGAAATTTAAATCTTGTTTACTTTATTACTGAATTTATATTTACTTAGATTCCATTTAAAATAGGAATTATTATTATTATTATTCCCAATCATTATTAAATCATTAGTCAGCTTCCTTTACTGATTCGAATTATTTTAATGTATGCTTAAGAGTATGCATCCAACTAGTTATCAGCCAACCTTTTTCTTTTGAGCCTCCCTAATACTGAAGTGTCATAATGCTTACTACATGTAACACCTATTGTAATTCATGTTCTTATATGTTCTCAGTGATGTTAATTTGGCAGGACAGAGGCTGGGGCGGGGGGGGGGGGGCTGTGATATTTGCCCATCCCAATATACTCTACCCCCTCCTCAGATTCTGAAAAAATATCTTTTTATGGTATATTCATTAAAAGACTTTTTCTCACTAAAAAATAAAATAAAAAATAACCAATCCCCCAGATTCTGAAAAATACATTTCAAGCCCCCCTCCCCCATATTTTACATGAATTGACACCACAGTGGGTGCTGGTATTTTTGATTTTTTTTTCAAAAAAAAAAAAACAATTCAAATTATGTTAATTATCCCAAATCAAAATTGTTTTTATTCTAGAAGTAAAAGAGTATATATCGATAAGGGTTTAAAAACATTAAACAAGCACAGCTCTGAATATGATACCTAGAGATTTCTCCCTATTTTCTAAACAAGAAAACAACATTTTAACCATTGTATTCCAGTTGTATTGACTAACTCAAAGTATTTTAAAATAATACTTGCATTTTATTTTATTTTATTTTTATTTTTATTTTATTTGCATTTTATTTATTTTAAAATAAATGCATGTACATAAATTGCTTTTGACTTCTTAAAAGCCAATTTTCGTCTTTAAAAGCAGAAAATCTTATTTACTTTATATCTGGATTTACATCAGTAAAGTGAATTTAATAAGCAAAGAATAGTAAAAATAGAAATATAGAATATATAAGAAATATATAAGAACAGAAATATAGAACATTTAAGAAATATACAAGAATAGAAACAGAAATAATAAAAAGTAAGAGATCAGGTTGAATAGTAAATAGTTCAAGTTTTCATATGAAATATAAACCACAGAGAAACAGAAAGTTTATTTATAAAAACACTTCGTATTTATACTTACTTAATATTTCTCCCAAAATATTTAAAAAGACGGACAATGGTGACAAAAACGGTGGAAGGGGACAGGTGCCTTTCCAGATTCGGATAAAAATATCTTAATATGGGTCTTTTAATTGAAAAAATGCCTTTTTTTTATATTTCACCATAAAATTTAAAAATAAGAAAATTGTCTCAAGCTTTAGCCCCCACCCCCTAATTTTCGTGAATTGACGTCACTGAAGGCAGAACTATTCGCATCCTTAGATATTTGATTTCCTTTTCTTTCTAGATTTGTTGTTAAATATAGTTATCTCGAAGAATTTTTAATGCCATTTTTCTCTCCAGTAACAAGGAAGAATGGGAAAAAAGGAATAATAAATAACTGGCACTAATACAACTATATAGAAGAAGTAAGCGGAACTAAAGTAATCGATCAATTTTTCCTTGTATAAACTCATATTAAAGTCTGGGGAATACCCGAGAAATAACAAATGAAATACGAGGAATATCTGAATTAAAATGGAGATATGAGGATGTAGGTATATCACCCTAAAAGAAAAATGCACACCTACCAACAGGCCTTGGCGGAACTTTTATTCCACTTGAGCTGTTAGATCGGAAAATACCAAGCCGATTACTGGCAGCAGCAGCTTTTTCTGTAAAAGTGGCAACTTTCTGAAGTGTATCACATACACTAGGATCTGTAGGTATTAATGAAATCACTCTTCTTACTGCTTCAGTGATCTTGTCAACATTGAGTTCTGCCAGTGTATAGAGTATTTCAAACACTTTCCCAGACTGAGCGATGACAACACCTGGGAGCATTTCTTCCATTTCTAAAAGATAAGCTGCTCGGCCGGCAGATTCAGACTCCGTCACATTCTCCACGTCTTCCACACTCATCGGCGAAGGACACGTTGGAATATCACGTAGCTCTGTCACTTTCGCTCCACTTGCAACAGTGGCACTAGAGACAGAGTCTTTTACCACCAAAGTAGGTGATTCCATAAGTCCGATTTGTTTAATCAGTTTCTGGTCTTTATTCGGCTGAAGAATTTGGTCGCCATTCATTACAAGTGTTATTTGGTCAGGTTCCATTCCCAAGCTGACCGAAATACGACGACGCAAAGCCCAGACAGTTTCATTTGTATGTGTATCGACAGTCAACTCAGTTTTAGCATCTTCACAAAAGATGTGAAGTGTCACTGGTTCACCTAAAATCAGAAAACTTTAGAAAAACTTTCAATCTATTTACCAAAAAAGCAGCACATGTCGAAACGTAGTTCTAAGACTTCTAGTAGAGTCAAATCATGCTCGCAGCTCGCTAATGGAAAATATGGTTGAATCAACAAGTTGAATCAACAAATAAAGTCTCTTGGATGCTTAGTTTTTTTATATTCCCGAAGCCCTTGAAAACCCGAAATTTTTAGCAGAGAATCATCAGCTACAAGAGCGTATCCAAGTTTTTTTTTGGGAGGGGGATATTTTTTCAGAGAGGTGGGTGTTTTTAAAACTTTTTAAACTTTTAAGACGCGTCAAAAATTTGTTTTATACGCACTTTTGTTACATTCTTACGAATCAGACAAGAAATTCGAGGGCGGGGGGGGGGGGGTCAAATCCTGAACCCCCTCCCCCCGGGGACGGCCTTGATAAGCAATAAACAATTAAGCATAAATCAACATTAAAACATTCATAATATGCTAGTATATACAATATTACTAATACTAAATAAACATCTCTGTATAGCATTCGTACACTCGCAAACAAGTTAAGTGAAATCCAACACTTTTGCTAGATACTTTGACCAGGTGAAAATTGATACAGTATTACAAGATGATGCCAATATCTGACAAAAAAAAAAGAAAAAAAAACTAAGAATCAAAGATATGTTATTCACAGCTAGAGTGTCAAAGTTAATCACGTCAAAAGAGGCCCAATTAGACTCCATCTCCCCTGGAAACAACTCCAAAAATAAATGCATGCCTTGACTATGCAATGACACTAAAAACAAAAAATTTAATTTTGGTTGGAAGTCTAATGGTGGTTTCGCAGTGAATAAGTAGGTATATCATGCTGGTTTCTTTTAATATCTGTAAGAATATAAACTCAATTCTTTTTCACATTTAAGACGAATATTATTTCAAAAAATATTTATTACGAAATAGTCTAGGACTTAACCAACATGCAATTATGCCAAGATGCAGTCCTGAGCAGCTTTGTTAGAAAACACTGTCAGTTAACAACATTGATAGAAACAATAAAGCATCCTCCACTATAAAAACAAACTAAGATAGTAGAGACTACCCTGACAAAATAAAGCTCTTCATTTTAAACTTGAAGGATGAAGCTGAGAGTGATTCACCAATTCATTCTGGTATTTTATTCCAAAACTGAATCCCCATTTGTTTTGAAAAAAAAACTTGTATTATGGCGATGATCAACCACCAGCGAATTGCTTAAAGCCCATTCACATTGAGATTTTACTAATAGCGAAATTCAGCCCGTTCCAAAACTCGGTATTAGCTGATGCTATAGATCAGATTTAAATAGATAATGTAAAAGCTTAAATCAACACATACCGGAATTATCCCATGCATTTGTCTTTACCTCGGATCTCATTTATTCCGTGTTTCACTTGTCTTGTTGAGCTCCTCCCAATATTTGAGCTCCTCACAATATCTAAAAGCTTAAATCAACACATACCGGAATTATCCCATGCATTTGTCTTTACCTCGGATCTCATTTTTTCCGTGTTTCACTTGTCTTGTTGAGCTCCTCCCAATATTTGAGATCGTCCCAATATCTAAAAGCTTAATTCAACACATACCGGAATTATCCCATGCATTTGTCTTTACCTCGGATCTCATTTTTTCCTTGTTTCACTTGTCTTGTTGAGCTCCTCCCAATATTTGAGCTCCTCCCAATATCTAAAAGCTTAAGTCAACACATACCGGAATTATCCCATGCATTTGTCTTTACCTCGGATCTCATTTTTTCCGTGTTTCACTTGTCTTGTTGAGCTCCTCCCAATATTTGAGCTCCTCCCAATATCTAAAAGCTTAAATCAACACATACCGGAATTATCCCATGCATTTGTCTTTACCTCGGATCTCATTTATTCCTTGTTTCACTTGTCTTGTTGAGCTCCTCCCAATATCTAAAAGCTTAAATCAACACATACCGGAATTATCCCATGCATTTGTCTTTACCTCGGATCTCATTTATTCCTTGTTTCACTTGTCTTGTTGAGCTCCAGCAGCTCCTCCCAATATTTTATTTCTATTTACTCCACTTTTCCATTCATTATTTGTTCTTCTTTTTGTTTCAATCATTATGGAGACGCTTCTGCATAGCAGTTTTATCCCTTTATCCGTAACTGGATTCAGATCTGGTACCATCCAATTAGAAAATGCTATGGAAGATTCTGATTGGCTTGGCCTTAATAAGTTTACATCGATAGAATTTCAGCTTTGGCTTGATCCTGTTCTGAACACTAGCTAAATCTATAACGGGTTTGGTTTCAACTGATTTCCAAAATTAGTGCTAGCTAAATCTCGGTATTAGCAATCTTATTAGTGAGTGAGTCTTTAGCGCAAAGTCAGATAAAGCTGATAATCCTCAGTCACGGAATAAATAAATATTTAATAAGCCTCAGGGTGCAAGATCTGACACAATCTTAAAAACAAATGAGGTAACCCTCAGCTTCTATAGGAATTTTACATCAAGAAATTTTGCTTGATGTTGAAAGTAGAAAAAAAAATAAATAATTTTTAGGCATTAATGCAGCACACAATTTTTTATCCTAAAAAGAAGACCATTCGAAAGTTTGGTTGATAAAGTATAGCATGCTGTTTCAAGACAAGGACTGGAACTCACTAACTCTTTATATTTCAATATTACTGAACTTTTAAATTATTCCTGGGAAAAATAAAAAGTTGAAAAAACCACGCTCTTTCCTTTAGAAATATTCAGAAAAAGATGGTTAAATTTCAGTTAGGGGTCGAGTCTGCAGAAACCGCTCTCCAACAGACTGTAAAGTACATCCATTAAAAATGTACACAAAAGGACTGCACTATTTTCATCACTTATTAAACCACAGTAGACCCTGCGTACATTCCTGACCTGGGCCCATGATAGATTTATTTATAGTTGAATTGTGGAATTCTAAGATTTTTTGGTTATTTAATATCAACATTTCTAAGGCAATAACACATTTACGTCAGTGTTGCCACTTGAACCATGAAAATAAACAACCAAAACTTGATTAGTTAAATTTAGAAAAAATTTAGGTTCCTCAAAAGTCAAATATTAACTATCTGTTGATTCTTAAGGACATCTTCAAAGGAAAGCTACACCTTCTTATGCTATTGGCCTTAGAGTTGGATGCAGCAGCATCAATTCTTGTAAAACCAATTAGCGAAAAATTCTAGAAGGCAGTAGAGTTGTTTTTCTACAAGGAAAACAAAGCTGGTCGAACTTCTTAAGGGGATTAGGGAGCCATAGAAGTAAACAATACAATTGACAAGAGATCAAACATCCTAGGTCTAGGGAAATACTCTAGAATTCTATAGCGAACATAAAACACTGAGGCACATCTTTCAGAAGATAAAAATACACTTATTTCAAGTTGAAAGACAAAATTTGAGACTAAAACGAAAAGGAAAACTTGTCCAGCTAGGAAGACTCATAATGGATATACTGTATATGTCGAGTGTTATACCTGCTAGATAGCTTCTACATTCGTTTCTTTTTCACAGTACTAAAAATTTTCCACTAAAATAGCCACAGTCAAGGGTGTTTCAACTGTCTTGTAAAATAGTTATGGAAGTTCGCTATCCTGGTGCCACCTTTCTCAGTTTTAAGTTGTGTTTTTTTTTCGCTTTTGTCCAAAATCTAAAGAAAGCAATTAGAACAGACACTAGTCGTGCAACAAGACGTAGCTATAGTATGTGGATACATTCTTCCACCAACCTACAGCAATCCACACATATCCTACATAAAATATACATTATATATATATATATATATATATATATATATATATATATATATATATATATATATATATATATATATATATATATATATATATATATATATATATATATATATATATATATATATATATATATATATATATATATATATATATATATATATATATATATATATATATATATATATATATATATATATATATATATATATATATATATATATATATATATATATATATATATATATATGCTATTAAATATACAATATATACTAAAATATAATGCAATATTAACGGCCAAAGCCAACAGTACGTTAAAATTAGAGTGAGTAAACAAACAATTTATCTATTTGAAGTGGGCGAAGTCTCTTTACTTTAATTGGTATGGGTCGTAATCGCAAACGTAATCGTCCTGCTGAGGACTCAGAAAACCCGTTGAATTCTACATCTACTAGTACCGGAAGTTCTATCACCCAAATTACCGTGGAAACTTTATCTCAGAATTTTAATAAAGTACTTGAAGCTGTCCAAGAAAATGGTAGAAAACTAGACATGGTGAACGATAAGTTAAAAGCACTAGACGATCGTGTTTCCAAAATAGAGGTGACCCAGTCTGACCAGGGTTCTCAAGTTGCTATTCATGATAGTAGAATTGAAGTTCTAACAAATGAGAACTCATCCTTGAAATCACAATTATCAGTTCTTGTTGATGAGGCTAGGGCCCAGGGAAATGCAGTTTTGGAAATGTCGGATAGGCTTGTTAAACTGGAAATTGAACAGAGGGGTAAAAACATAATTGTTTGGAATGCAGGTTGCGAAAGTGAAAATGTTGCTGTTGCTTTGTTCCAGGATATTGTTAAAGTGGGTTTAGAACAGCCTACAGTACCACCATTCAAAGTTATTCAGTGTAAGAAGGATGCCAAATTTTTCAAAGTTGAACTAAGTGACAAGGAAGCAAAAATTGGTCTATTACGCAGTGCAAAAAAACTAAAGAATAAGAATATTGGCCCATTCAAGGAATTGTTTCTCAGTGATGATGCTACCCCTGAGTTACGTCGGGCTAGAAAAATTTTATTTAATAAGCGAGCCCAGTTACGAGATGCAGGTTTTGATGCATGGGTTTCTAAATCTTTCCCACCTTGTGTTCAATTTAAACGCCCTGATGGATCGATCGCTAAGTATTTTCGGAATGATGTAATTACTGAACTTGCTAGACCGGTTATTAGCCATGACTATGGAGGGCGTAGTCAAAAAGGTCGATTCGGAAAGCAGAAGTGAATGTTCTGCTTGTTTGTTGTTAATCAAGGAAAATTATATTTGTTTTTTATAGTTTGTGATGTAAGTTTAAGTAATTTAATTGGCTGTTAGAGTTTAGATTGGATACCCTCTGTGTGATTATGTTGTGCTCTTTGGTGATTAATAATGATTGTTTTCTTCGCTTGCCTTTATTTAGAATTTATACCTTATTTCTTTTGGTGTTTTATTTTTTCATTTTTTCTTTTGATTATTTTTGTTTAATTTTTTGTTGTGAGTATTGAGAGAGTATCTTTAATTGTGATTGGTACATGCCCTATTCGTCACCAGAGGCCATTTGGATCTTTAATAGATAGTGGTTAGAGATCTTGTTCTACCCCTGGGGGCTCGTAGTATAATTGATTTGGAAAATAAGAAGGTTAATTTTTATAATTATTTTAATGAATGTTTTAATAGAAATTTGGACTTTGTGGTTCCAGCTTTTAACCCCCCCGAGGATTCTAAATTTGTTTTTAGTTATGATTTTCATGATGTTGAGTATCGGCATGGTGGATCGGAAGATTTTGGGATTTTTCTTTTGAATTGTCAGGGCCTAAATATGACATTTTATTTTTTAGCGAATCTAGGTAAACTTAATCTTTTCCATGTGTTTGCTTTGACGGAGACCTGGTTGAAGGACCAGAATTCTGCTCTTTTAGATATACCTGGATATACTTTGTTTACTCGGAACCGGGAGTTGCGTCAACACGGGGGTCTTGCGGCTTATGTTCGTGAAGATCTCCATGTTAGAGTCCGAGATGATCTAAGTGACTATAAGGAAATGGTGTGTGAAACACTAGTATTACAAGCTAAATTGAATAATGTTGATACATATTTAGTAATTGTATATAGGCCTCCTTCTGGTTCTATTCAAGAATTTTTTGAGAATCTTCATGAACAACTGGCAAAAGTACAAATTAGTAATAACTCTTGTTTTGTTCTAGGTGACTTTAATATTAACATGCTGGATATGGAGTCTTCTGTGACTTCTCAGTTATTAAATTTGTGTATGTCTTATGGACTGTTCCCAACGATTAATATCCCAACTAGAGTTTCTAGGACGTCTGCAAAACTTTTGGATAATATTTTTTCCAATTCACCTTTTAGATCGCCAAGAGTTCTTGTAAATGTGGAATCTGACCACTTTGGTGCTTTTGCAGATTTTGAGGTATCTATCCCTAAGCGAGAAAATCCTGAACGGAGTAAAAGAGTTGTAGTTTTTGATTGTAGTGCCCTATTGAAACTAAAAAATAATATGGATCATATTGATTGGGTATCTCTGTTTGGAAATGAGAGTGATATAAATACTAAATTTTCACTCTTTTATAGTAAGCTTTTAGAAATGGTTAAGGAAGTGGGTGCAGTGAAGAATTCGAATGGTCGAAAACATAATGGGAGGAAGCCATGGATAACGCATGACCTTCTTCGAAAAATAAATGTAAGAGATAGACTGTTTAAGTCACAAGCTTTAAGACCGACGGATGAGAATAAAGAGCGATACCGTGTTTTTCGTAATTTTTTGAATAATCTCCTCCGTGAGGCTAAACAAAAATATTTTAGTATGAAGTTCAATGATGTTAAAGGTAACCCGTTGAAAACTTGGCAAATAATCCGTAATGTCATAGGTCAGCGGTCTAATATTCTACCAACAGAAGTGACTGTTAATGAGGTTATAATTGCAGATGGTACTGGGATATGTAATGAGTTTTTAAATCATTTTTGTTCAGTAGGCCTACAAATAGCCGAGATGATTTCCTCGTTTCCAGATGACCCACCCTTTGGATCTACTCTACCATCTCCTGCAAATGTATCGCTAAATCTAAAGATGATTACATTAGATGAGTTAAGGGATATTATCTATAGTATGAAAAATAGTTCGTCCGGTAGTGACCTAGTTAGCCTAAAAATTCTAAAATACATTTTCCCTGTATATCTGGTGTTTTGACATCACTGATTAATGATTGCTTCCGTCAAGGAAGGTTTCCAGATTGTTTAAAAAAAGCAAGAGTGACACCGGTTTATGAAGGTGGTGATAGAAATGATTTGGGTAATTATCGCCCAATATCAGTTTTGCCAGTTATTTCTCGTATTACTGAAAAATGTTTTAGTAATCGGTTGACCTATTTTTTAGAGAAGTTTAAATTTTTGAATAATAATCAGTTCGGTTTCAGAAAATATAGGAAGACAGAGGATGCATTGATATTTTTGACTAGTATAATTAACATAGCTTTAGATGAAGGTTTTAAGGTTGGTGCAGTGTTTCTAGACTTACAGAAGGCTTTTGATACAGTTGACCATGGCCTACTCCTGGAAAAATGTGAGGTCTATGGGATCCGAGGTAAAGCTCTCGACTTTATACGGAGTTTCCTTAGTAACCGGTACCAGTTTGTAGAGATGACTTGTATACAATCAAGCGCCCGCCCATTGACTAGTGGTGTCCCGCAGGGGTCAGTTCTTGGTCCGATTCTTTTTTTATTGTATATTAATGATATGCCTGATTGTATCCCAGGTTGTTGTTTTAATGTTAGTGATATGGTCAAAAATCCCAGGAATGAGACGGTGTCATTATTTGCTGATGACACAGTTGCTGTTGGTACCGCGAAGACAGAAGAATTACTTCAGACATCGATGAAAGATGCTATTGAAAGGTTATATTCCTGGTTGAGGGTAAATAGATTAAAGATTAATCTGGGTAAGACTAATTTTGTTATTTTTTCCCGTTCACCAGATTTTTATCCATGGTTTCAGGATATTGCATCACAGTATGGAGCTTTAAAGCGGGTGTGTTCTTATAAGTACCTGGGGGTTTATATTGATGATGTTTTATCATTCAAGCGCCATGTACATTATGTTTGTAAAACCGTGTCTCTTAACCTGGGTATAATGAGAAAACTTAAGCATTTTTTTTTTCTCCTTTTGTCATGCGCCTTCTTTATTATTCCCTTATCCATCCATATATATTGTATTGTAGTAGCGTTTGGCTTGGAACATTTTCTTCTATTGCTCGGCCAATACGAGTTCTACAAAACAATGCTGTTCGGCTGTTAGATGGCCTACAACCCCGGGACTCGGTACGAAACGTGTATGAGCGTGTAAAGATACTGCCAGCTTCTGGATTAAGGGGGTTGTATACACTTCTATTCATTTTCAGGATCCAGAGGGGTATAAACCTCCCGTGTTTTGATAGCTTGGCTAACCTGAGATCTTCTGTCCATGATTATGATACTAGGTCATCTGCAGAGATTAATATTCCACTGGTAGTTTCGGCCCGATCGATGTTTTCTTTGCTTCACAGGGGGATCAGAAGTTGGAACCATCTTGATAAAAATATAAAAAATATAGGTGATATTTCTTCGTTTAATATAGTAATTAAAGGGTTGCTTTTTATTAATTATGAATTCTAGGTTTTTTTTTTTTTTTTTTTTTTTTTATAATGATATTGGTAAATTTTTATGGCTCCTGGGGGTGATGATTATGAATATGATTGCAAATTTAATGAAAATGTTAAGGTTTAAGGTTTGTGGTGCTGTTTGGGGACTGTGTTATAGATAGGTTATTATTTTTTTCGCTTTTTTTTTTATTGTTGTTTTGTTATGTTAGTGTATTTTTGCCACCCCCTTGGACAAGTTTTTACTTCTTGGGGTGGCCACTAAACTTATGTTAAATTGATTGTTTGTTTAAAATAAATCTCTCTCTCTATATATAATATATACCCTTTGAACATGTAAAAGCTCGCGTTTCTACCCACACAAATGCAAAGTTTACAGTTTATTCGGATTAACCAAATACATTTTGTACATACCAACTTGTAGCAAGGCCGGCGAGAGGTAGAATTCGAAATTCTCCTTTAAGGTCAATCGATACCCTTAAAAATCCTTTTGCGAGTCTCAGCGTTGGCAAAGACAAAGGGCTCATTAGCAATTTTTTTTTATCAACACCACGGGGAATTCCCAAATCCATTTTGGTAAACATTGATAATCTTAAATGTGTCAACAGTTCGAAAAGCTAACAAGAGGCTAGTCTGAATAGAGAAAAAATATATTTTTTTTACCAATTGTTAAACGAAGCACTGTCTATTCAATGTACCTACAGCATAAACAATACCTACTACCCTGTGTCGGCATGATTTTCAATCAAAGTGGGCAGCACCCAAGAGCAGATCCGGGATTTTTGTTCGGGGGGGGGGGGTACTAATTTTCGACTCGGTTTTCGACTAATTTTATTAATTTTTACTAAGATTTTACTAATCTTCGACTAATTTTCGACTCGGTCAAAAATTTCAGGGGTGGGGGGGGTTCAAACCGGGTTATCCCCCCCCCCTGGATACGGCCTTGGTAGCACCATATAGAACTCCCAGCCATCAAATAAGCCGTCAAATTACTCAAATGATACTTTCTTTGAGCTGATTTTTAACATTTTCCATGTAGGTATGCTAGAATATTTTTAGGACAGCCTTAGAATATTATTATTCTAATTATTAATTAGAAATGAATTAGAAATTAGAATATTCTTAGGACAGCCCTTGCCTAAATTTTAAAAGAAAATTCGGCTCCGTTTAATGGAAACAAGTAGATTATTAATTGTTAAATAACTCTTAAAATCAATCCACAGGGCCGACAACAAATTTGAAGCGATTCCTTAAGGTACCACATACTTTTAACACAAGAACGAAAACAACAACAACCACAAAGTGCACACCTCTCACACACAGCCTATATAATATATATTGCATATAACAAAATATAATATATAATATATAGCTTTAGCACATGCAAACAATCGCGCACACATCTACACCAATACACACGAAGCCTAACCCTGCATTCAATAAGTTATTGCAATTAATCACAATAATTTATTGAATAAGCATAACTATTGTACTCTATTGAACGTGCTATCAATATAGATTTCTTGCAAAAAAAAGCTTGTGAACCAATAGAACTTTTGAAACTAACTAAAAATAGTGGTAGCTTATACTAACAACAAGGCTGTATCCAGGGGGGGGCTGGGTTTGAACCCCCCCCCAAATTTTGTCCATAAAAAAACCTTATTCTTTGTCATAAAAAACTTACTAAAACATTTGCATAGCTAAACATTTTCTAGCTCTAGTTCCCCCGAGAAATAGGTTGAACGGTTCCAAATTAGAATTTTTCGTGTAAATACTACTACAAACTACTCATAGTCCGGGGGTAGTATTTTTTGTATGTGTTGGAGTTCCTAATGCTATTAAGGAGATGGTTTCCCTGTTATTTTTTAGATCACCTTATGCGAATTTGGAAAATGGCAGCCTTGTACTATTAGTGGAACAAGTAACCAGTAACCAGTATGATAGCACGGCACGCCGTGCTATCAACATGAATTTCTTGAAAAAAAAAAAAAAACCTTGTAAACCAATAGAACTTTTCAAACTAACTAAAAGTATTGGTAGCTTATACTAACAGCACGGCAGTATCCAAGGGGGGTGTCTATTTTTGACCCCCCCCCCCGAAATTTCGTCCGTCTCATAGAAAAACTTAATAAAAATGCATATAAAAAAAATATTTTATTCGTTTTTATTGTAACCTACCCCCCCCCCCACCATGAACAAAAAAATTCTGGATGCACCATTGACTAACAGACAGATATACTAAGAATTTTATATGCGTTAAAGGACGAATTACAGCTTATTGAGCTCTGAAGCACAGTAAGCACATAAATTATTACAACAGGTTTCTGCTTTTAGACACACTTGAATAATTATAATTGCCTCATGAACACCAAAAATTACACAAATCAATATGACAAAGGGTAGGTAAGATTATCAACCTGCTTTCCCTTTCTGGGAGAGATAGACTAGGGTAAGATACCCAGTAGGCTTTAGTGAGTACTTTTGAACGCAACTCAATAACAGCAATTACCTATTAAATAGAAAATTGCAAAAAAATAAGTTTCAATAAGCTGATTGGACGTACAGTATATAATACACAGCAATAAGCAAAAGACTCACTAGAGAAATTTTCCAAGGAAGAAGAAGAAGATTTTTAAGGAAGAAGCAGAAGATTTTTAAGGAAGAAGCTTGAATGAAGAATTTGCTTTACCTTTGTATGATGCTCCGTGCGGCAGGACAGCCCTTGGCGAGAGATGACCCTCTTCAATGCCGACAATGTATTTTTCAAGGAGTATCAGCAGACGTACAATTTGCTGAACATAGCTTTCTTTCATCGCTTCAGGTAAAGCTGAGAAGCATTTTAAAGTTGACGACAAATTTTCCCCCTCTTTTAAACCCATACTGGACTCAAGCCGTTTGTAGCATTCATTGATGAACCGTTGGTGCAACCTTACTGAGTCCTTCTTCAACTTTGAATCCAAACTGTGGTAAACACACTCATGAATGATATAAATAGTTTCTTCTGCTACTTCGTCATCACGACAGAGCAGAGCCACTTGCCAAAAAAATTCAATGCCAGTAGGCTCGAGTTTATCAACAACAAGAGCATTATTATAACGCCGAAATTTTTCCTCTGTAACATTTACACTTTCAAAATACATCCTGAGACAATGAAAACCACGAATTGTCAAAGATACCGGATCAAGAGATAAAAGTTTTTCTTTAAAAAGTTGAACCTGAGTCGATGCTTCTAAATCTGGTATGCACTCATTAAACCATTCAAAACAGGTCTCACGATCACTCTCACAAGCATCTGGATTCGTGACCAGTGTATCCCACAGCTCTTGACACAGTGTCCAGGGAAAATCTAGGCGTATTTCCTTTAGTGCATAATCGATAGCCTGCAAGTGCACATGCAGTATCTGCTGATGTGTGAACTTCATTTCAACCATGGTCTTGGGCGTGAGCAACATATTCTGAGAATGGGCGGACATAACAGCCATCTTATGAGAATTGATTAAACTTTTAGCAAAGAGACTTATCAAATCATGTTGGCGGTTTAGATTCATTATTGTCGTTCTCTCAGCTTTATAATACTGATCTCTTCCACCGGTTAAATTCTTTAATAGGTTTTGCAAATACAAAACTGATATATAAACATTCCTGCCCTCTTTGATGTTATCCATGCAATGGGTCATATACAACTGACGGATATTCTCTTTAGCAGGGAGTTCAGACAGAATGGACGAATGAGCGTCCAAACCTCGCAAAATTAAATTTGGTGGCAGCGAATTACAATGAATCATCTCCCAAAGAACTTCTAAGACGCGAGGGCTGGTTTTATTATAACGTCCTTCTTTACCAATTTGTGATAATAAATTTACTAGCCGCTCTTTATTCCTATCCCCAGACATTTTCCATTTGTCTTGTATCAAAAACAACAGGTGTTCGAACAGCTCTGGCTTGACAAACTTACCAGATGCTGGTGCAATAATCCCGTAAATGTTGTCCACAGCTTGGTACGAGGTCTGTCGATCCGCTAAAGCCCAGATATGAGTCAAATCTTCTTTTGACAATTTCGGACCCAAAAATTCCAGTAAATTCTTAATTCTTTCAGTATATTGAATATGATCTATATTACCTTCAAGTGCTATGGTCATCACCTTATTTCTGGCAATCCATTCAAGTACTTTGTCAGCTGGTATGACTCCTTTTTTATAGCTGGCTAAGCCTGATTCTTCAACGAATTTTGAAACTTCTTTCAACGCATTCATCCTCGTCGCAAAGTGAGGTATTTTCATCATTTTCAGTACAATCTCTAGTCTCATATCATCAATATTTACATTCTGAGTCGGATACATTGTACCACAGAGGCACTTGAGTGCCACCAAGACATCAAGAGCGGCAGCCACATTTTTTGACTTTAAATCTTTCTCGTCCAGTTTCTTCACAGCATTGAATGCTTTAGACATACTAGTGCCTAGATAGGGCTTAATCTTTATTGGATTTAAAAATTCTGCACATTTACTGAAAGGCTGAAGTAAAGCATCCATTTGCTCAAAATCCAAGTCGTCTTTTGCAAAAATATTTTGAATGGCCTGAAAGCCGTCTTTGCTTCCAAAATAGTTTAAAATATCAACCAACCATCCATAAGGGTCCTGAAAAAAAAAACGGAATGAATAAAAAAAAATTCAACTGAATGATAACTAAATCTGAAAAGCAGCAAAAGAGAATACAAAACTACAGGGGCGAATCTCCAACATTTTTATGTTGGGGGGGGGCAAGAGAGGTCCATATCCAGACAGCCAAGGGGCATGGGATATATAAACCAAACTCCCCATTATTGGGGCGGGGGGGGCAACTGCCCCACTTGCCCCATCCATACGATGCCCCTGCAAAACTATCAAAGATAAACTTTATACTGTTTGACATCATACCCCAGAGTGTTACATCATCTTGTATATGAGGATGCAGTTTGTGCCAAAACTGCATCTTATTTTAATATCATGTTTTAACGCTTAGAAAATGCACTAGATACTGCCTCTTATTTCCGAATGAGCCCTTAAACATCTCTCTATTGTGCTTCTGCGCCCTAACAGCGGCGATAGAAAATAAAAAGAGAGAGAAAAGGGTAAACATCACTGCTTTCCATGCAAAAAAGCGATTTTCCTTGTAGCTACAGGTGGAAGAATGTAATTCTCTAAATGGGGTTTCGGCTACGATGATTCCAATGGAGAAGTTTTTAATTCGATCCGACATCATTTTTATGGGGTTAATTGCTATTCCATAAATTTGTTTTCTCGACGAACTTTTACCCTTAACTTTAATAGAAGTAATAGCTACCATTCCTAAATCAGTTTAAAATGGAGATTCTTTCTGACTCAGCATTTTTTTTCCCATCACGTTTTTAAATTTTCGGTTACTAAGGCTAGGGTTCATTCTTCACTAGGTTGCCCGTAAGGAGCAAATATCAAAATGTAAAATTTTGTATTTTTTGTATAATTTTGTAAATTTTTTGTATTTTTTATGAGGGATAGTCACAGATGCGCTTTCAACGATTTGCCTCCTTTTTCCGGGGGGGGGGATATTAAGCCAATGGCCATAGAATATTGGGAGAGCTCACTATAATTTAATTTAATAATTCCAGTTTACATAACACAGTGCAGTGGCTCATTAGTTCTTAAAAGATGCATGCAGTCAAGAAACGCAAGAGATTTTTTTGCGAAGGGGGGGGAGCAATAAAAAAACGAATTTTATTTACTAATTTGAATAAGAAGTGCCCATAAATTCCAGCAACCACGATCTCGTTTAGTTTTAAACATTTCAGTCGTTCTTAAATTTCATTAGGAGATAAACTTTCCAATGAACTTTTTATTCTATTATAGACCGGAGCAGAAAGCATACAGATACAGTATTTAACCTCGATAAACCTAAAAAAAGAATTTTCTCTGTTTAGTTAATATTAAAAATTTCCTGTAAAAACATTGCCCTTGGTGGGATTCGAACCTCGGTCGAACTTACGGAGCCTACTAGAGGAGAGTAGCCCTCTGTTGGCTCAGGGTATTTATTCTGATTTCTCTATTCTGAATAGTTTAAAAAAATCTTAGCTTATCTAAAAAATCATCTCTCCAAAAAGTATTTCCGGGAAAATAGGTAAATAACCACGAGGACAATACTGTTTTTCAATTATACAAACGAAGATATAAAACAAAAAATGGTTTAGGAAAAATTTCAAAGACACAGAAAGAGAAAAAGCAAAAACAAAACGCCTGAACATTTGCAACGTTTTACCTTAAAATAACATTTTAAAGCAACGGTATCGAAATATAGGGGATGGGGGCAATTATTTTTTCGATATTTATTAGAGGAGATTAAAAAATATAGAGTATTTTCAAAATCTGGTGGGGGCGAGAGATAGGTATGGTATCGCCCTAAAGTCTTACTAGCAAGATTTTTAAGTATAAAGTGTAAATCCATATAATAAATTATTTAGTCTTCTGTCCTAAAAGATTTGCCAAAGATGAAAAAGAATAAGATAAAAGCATTTTAAAAGCTTGATTAAAAAAAGGTTTCCCTCCAAAAAAAACAACTATAAAATAAAAATGAGTTTTTTTCCTGTAGAAAATTTTTGGACTTTAAATTTTCAATTTTATCTTGAGCGCGAATTTTTTTTTCACTCTAGCGCATTTGGAGATAAAAGGCAATTTTCATAATTGTTTTTTCCTTATTTTTAGTTTCTTCGTTTATAAAGAAAATAGATAAAATTATTTTGTTATTATTATCAAAACACGTAGAATCAAGCATATGGAGGGGGGGAAGGGGGGAGTCAAAATCAGAAATACTAGTATATGCACTCTTAGTCTATTCTTTCCAACGAGGGATGTCTTCAGAATTATATGTAAACCTCATAGTTATGACTTGCAAAATACGTGGGGCAATCATGACGTATTTTATAACTATCCTGATTCAAGTTTCTCTCCGTCGTGACCGTCCAAAGTTTTCATTTTTGAGTTAAAAATTTCAATTTTCCAGATACCGGGAGGTCTCTCATTTTTGAGCATTTAATGATTTTTTTAAAGCTTTTTGATTTTTTTTCTGTCTTTGTTTTTATATTTCATTTGTATAGAAAATACATAAAATCATTTTATTGTAATTAAGCAACCACGTGATGATCATGCTAATACGTAATTAGAGAATCAAATCTGTAAAAGCCTGCCACGTGCCGAGTGTCAGGGTGAACCCGGTGCTCCAGGTACTATATAACGTCGTATTCAGGGAAGGGGGTTAGGAGGGTTGGGCGTCCCTCCCCCTAAACGTTTGCCCGACTCATAAAACGTAACAAAATGCATATTAACAAAGTTTTGATGCGTTTAAAAAAAAAAAAATTATGTATTGTTTGTTTGAGATATCCGGCATACCTTTCGTGCACTGCTCACCCAGTATTTCTATTTGTTCTTTTAATTATGTGTTCTCGTACTTGCTTGTTCGTATTGAAGAGATAAACCTTATATTTGTCACACTCAGCAATTACGAGCCCAGCTCTCCATTAGGAGTGTATATTTTGTTGCAAATTGTATGTAAATTGTGTTTGTGGCATAAATGTATAAATATATACATTGTATAAATGTATATTTGACTTAAGTAAATAAAGTAATGTATCCATTCGCAAAACTCTAAGAATTTTAAAAAACAAATCTAGAAAATTCATTATGCCAAAGCCGTGGGAGTAAAAAAATTTAATACCATTTTGAGTTCGGTCAGAAAAGATTCTGCAGAATTGCAGAATGCTTCTTTAAGAATTACAGTTCATTTTTTAAGTCCAAACGCAAGTCTCTCAAAAGCAGTTTAAAAGAAAATACTACGTAATAACTGTGGGAAATGAATAAATCATGACTAATTTTGGAATCAAGAGCTGAAATTACATAAATAAAACCAGTAGTGTTACATATTAACAAAATGGCTATTGCTATGCGCAAATTTATCAGTGACTAAAGCTTTATTGTTAAAGAAATTGTTTTATATTTTTATACATTTTACGTTATCATTCTTGGTTTTCATACAGTTTTCGATTTATTTTATTTTTTCCTTTCCACTTTCAGTTTTAATTCCAATCTTATAGTTTTTATTCTTGCTTTTCACCACTATTTCTAAGACACAAAAGAGTTAATTCTGCAACAAGCCAAAATTTCTCCATTGTCTTTTTATTTTGTCTTTCCTGGCATTCATCCAATATTTTTTTACATCTTCCATTTTGACTGAAGACTGATAATAATTAATATTTTCTTTTGAATAGTTCCACTCCAACTTTTAGTAAGAACTGGATATTTTTGTCTAGAGTGGGAGTAGATTAAACAATAGTTAGTAGCTTTAATCAATTTTTTCAAGAGTGACATATAAAGGCAAAGCAAAGGGCATGGGCTCCCCCTCGCTTCTAGCACACGACAAAGCGGCTAAATAAAAGTATATCGGTTTGATTCCAATTTCTTTTTTCGATTCCATTTTTATTCTCTTTTCATCATTTTTTCTTATATTTCTGGGACACAAAAAGACAGCTAGAAATGAATCAGGGCACAGCATTACTCTCTACGAGCCAATGCTCTTAATTGTGGTTGATCCAATTTGATTTTATTTATATTGTTATGATTTTCCAATAACTGCATATATGACCGTCCCTTCCAATAACTACATATATACAGGTATTTTTCATCAAAAATTGAATTCTCAATTTTTGCTAATTTTTAAAATTTATATGTTATGTAAGATTGCACTAAACCAACCAAGACAATTAAAATTCGTTTTACTGTTTTGGTACTTCAATAACCCTCTATAATCTGTTTCTTGCTTTGCTGGAGATAGAAAAAAGGAAACAAGCCCAACGTTATCATTGCAAGGGTTTTAAACTCTAATGGCGGTACTAACGTTATCAATATTAAAAACCTTTTTAGTACTTTAATGCTTAAAAGCCTTAATTAATTAAATCATATAAAATAGTACTCCATAACAAATAATAATGACAATAATAATTAAATATACAAAAATAATAATAATAAAATAATACTTCATATTTTTAATTTAAAAATTAGAAAAAAAAATAATTAAAAACTCATGCTCTAACGGCGTCAATACAGTTGTTCACAGATTCAACAAGAGATCCCTTGATATATCACAGCCAAACGTATTTCTCGGAAGCATTTCCACCATCAGCTTAGGAACCAGATATTCTAAGCCTCTTTGGTAAGCCCAGGGGACATAAGAAATTAAGATTTCAAGAGGAACTAAAGTTTACCTTAGAAAGATTACTTGGCGATAGAGCATAATACATGTTCGAAGAGCCAAAAGCTTCATCCCACTGCTCCGTATTTGCTAGCTGATTTCTGTTCTTGGCGTTATATTCACAATCGATATCAAGTGCCTGTAAAAAAATTAAAAAAGCCTTTTCTCTTTACTATTATTATTACAATCTCAAATTATGTAAATATTTTACACAAAAATAAAAAAAAATCATTTATTGGTCCGACCTGACTTAATCTTTCTTTGGAACGTGGGAATTATTTATGTTTTCAAAGCTACATTTTTCACAGAGGTTTTCAGTCAATAAAGATTCTATGAAAAATCTGATTGCCTGAAAATACAGATTGAAAACAGATTTTTTTTTTTTTTTTATTTAGGAATTTGAATGAGAGTTACCTTTGCAGCCATGGCTTGAATTATAATTGTCATAGATGAGGCTTTAGAAAAATGTGACATGGCTTTTATTTTATCAAAAAGAAAATTTTTTCATAACTCTGAAAAGAGATTATATTTGTCTCTAACTTGCACCATATAGTATCGTCCATTTAATTAGCACCCTATAACATCTTGAATAACTTTTAGATGGCCCAACATTTGTCTCTAGCTTGAACCATACAGCGTCATCCATCTAGCTAGCACCACTGAACATATTTTGGTGACATTTAGACGGCCCCGCATTCGTCTTTACCCTGCACTACGCAGTATGATCCATCTAGCTAGCTCCACTTAACATTTTGTATGACTTTTAAATGACCCCATATTGGTCCCCTACTCGGACTAAGTAGCGTATCTAGCGTCTTGTGTCACCTATAGATGGTCCCATATTTGTCTTCAGCTTTCACCATATAGCGACATCCATATAGCTAGCACCATCTAACATATCGTATGACTTTCAGATGGTCCTTTACTTCTCTCTAGGTTGTACCATGCAGCGTCATCTGTTAAGATAGCACCACCTGATACCATATATGACTTTTATATGGTCCCATACTTGTCTCTAGGTTGCACCATGCAGCGTCATCCGTTAAGATAGCACCACCTGAAACCATGTATGACTTTTATATCGTCCCATAATTGTCTCTAGGTTGCACTATGTAGCGTCATCCATCTAGCTATCACCATCTAACATCTCGTATGACTTTCAGATGGTCCTATACTTCTCTCTAGGTTGCATCATGCAGCATTATCTGTTAAAATAGCAACACCTGATACCATGTATGAATTTTATGCGGTCCCATACTTGTCTCTAGGATGCACCATGTAGCTTCATCCATCTAGCTAGCACTATCTAAAAAGTTGTATGACTTTTTGTCCCTAGCTAGCACCGTATAGCTTAGTCAATGCAAAATGTGTAAATAACAGAATCTAGCATGATTCTTCAAAATCATCTTGGAGAGTCCCTTACAGCGAAATCTATTCTTGGTTGGTCTAAACATATTAATTCGGAAGTCTAGTACAATCAAAAAAGACAAAATAAGATATGAAAAAAGCTAACCTCCATTAACAAGATTCAACGCAGTAGCGTTGCCTAAGTAACTTTGCGCTAGGGCGTTACAAAAGAAATGACAAGATTTACTAGGAGGGCTTGAAGAAGGCGGTAAACCCATTTTTATTTGTGTTAGCTTCTATTCGTTCAAGTTTGACTTAATTATTCATGGAATTTCTATCCGATTTAGGTTTCATTTATTGGTTCGTAGTCATTATTTTCCTTTTAGGTTAAACTTGCACGATTTTATTTCTGGTCACTTTGAGCGTTCATTAGTTCAAAATTTTAATATCTAGTCTGTTTCTAAATACCCATCGTTAAATGTTACATTAATGTTTATTATAATAACGAGAAAGGTCTAAAATAAAAGTATGAAACAGAGAAGATATTAAAAAACGAAAAACGGGAAGGACAAAGACAAAAAAGAGTAACAACTTGATTATTGTGAAACCTCATTCAAACTAAATTACCATCGCTTGTTTACCTTACGTCTTGGAATTCTACAACAGGGGGTGTGGGCTCGTAATCTAATATCTAGTCTGTTTCTTAATAACCATCGTTAAATGTTACATTAATGTTTATTATAATAACGAGAAAGGTCTAAAATAAAAGTATGAAACAGAAAAGATATTAAAAAAACACAGAACGGGAAGGACAAAGACAAAAAAGAGTAACAACATCATTATTGTGAAACCTCCATCAGACTTAATCACCATCGCTTGTTTACCTTACGTCTTGAAATTTTACAACAGAGGGTGGGCTCGTAATATAATATCTAGTCTGTTTCTTAATACCCATCGTTAAATGTTACATTAATTTTTATTATAACAAAGAGAAAGGTCTAAAATAAAAGTATGAAACAGATAAGATATTAAAAAAACACAGAACGGGAAGGACAAAGACAAAAAAGAGTAACAACTTCATTATTGTGAAACCTCCTTCAGACTAAATCACCATCGCTTGTTTACCTTACGTCTTGAAATTTTACAACAGAGGGTGTGGGCTCGTAATATAATATCTAGTCTGTTTCTTAATACCCATCGTTAAATGTTACATTAATTTTTATTATAACAAAGAGAAAGGTCTACAATTAAAGTATTAAACAGGAGATATTAAAAAAAAAAAACAGAACGCGAAGGACAAAGACAAAAAAGAGTAACGACTTCATTATTGTAAAACCTCCTTCAAACTAAATCACGAAAGTATGAAACAGGAGATTAAAAAAAAAACAGAACGCGAAAGACAAAGACAAAAAAGAGTAACAACTTCATTATTGTGAAACCTCCATGAAACAAAATCACCATCGCTTGTTTACCTTGCGTCTTGAAATTCTACAACAGAGGGTGTGGGCTCGTAATCTAATATCTAGTATGTTTCTTAATACCCATCGTTAAATGTTGCATTAATTTTTATTATAAAAAAGACAATGTAACAATGTAAGTATGAAACAAAAGATATTAAAAAAAAAAAAAAAAACAGAACGCGAAGGACAAAGACAAAAAAGAATAACGACTTCATTATTGTAAAACCTCCTTCAATGATATCACCTTCGCTTGTTTACCTTACGTCTTGAAATTCTAAAACAGGGGGTGTGGGCTCGTAATCTAATATCTAGTCTGTTTCTTAATACCCATCGTTAAATGTTACATTAATTTTTATTATAACAAAGAGAAAGGTCTACAATGAAAGTATGAAACAGGAGATATTAAAAAAAAAACAAAAAAAAAACAGAACGCGAAGGACGAAGACAAAAAAGAGTAACAACTTCATTATTATGAAACCTCCTTCAAACTAAATCACCATCACTTGTTTACCTTACGTCTTGAAATTCTACAACAGAGGGTGTGGGCTCGTAATCTAATATCTAGTCTGTTTCTTAATACCAGGCCTCCCGCTAGATTTTTTGTGAAAAATATGAACCTTATGAACTTTTGACCACAAAAATATGAACTTCATTATTGTGAAACCTCCTTCAAACAAAATCACCATCACTTGTTTACCTTACGTCTTGAAATTCTACAACGGAGGGTGTGGGCTCGTAATCTAATATCTAGTCTGTTTCTTAATACCCATCGTTAAATGATACATTAATGTTTATTACAGTAACGAGACAGGTCTAAAATAAAAGTATGAAACAGAGAAGATATTAAAAAAAAAACACAGAACGCGAAGGACAAAGGCAAAGAAGAGTAACAACATCATTATTGTGAGACCTCCTTCAAACTTTATCTCGGTTAAAGAACCAATTCTTGGTTACATATGTTGATCCATACAAAATGTAAATAACCATACAAACTGTAAATAACTTTAAATAACCAATTCTTGGTTCCATATGTTGATCCATACAAACAGTAAATAAAACTGTCAAAAAAAAAAAAAAATAACTAAAATTCAGAATTCTAATAAACTTGTATTTCAAAATAAATAGAACAGGACGAAAAAATTTAAAATAAATTAAAACTAATTATTTGAAAATAACTTTAAAAATATGAAGCGGTTTCAACGTACAAATAAAAACACCGAAAAGAACTTTGATACAACTATATAAAGGGCTTTGAAAACAAAGCACATTCCCGCACATTATGCAGAAACTTGGCACCATCGAATTGCCAACGAATTGCGAATGTGCTTCGAATGTGATTATGCAATTGCGAAGTGCCAATGCAATGCCAAGTGTCACCAAACACTAGATGGCGTTGACAGTTTTTTGTCGCCACTAGCGCCAGCTCCCACTCTTATAAGTTTTTCATACTCTTAGCCTGGTACTGCAAGTATTCACTTGACCAACTCTAAGAACCAGATTTCATTTTCACTGTCCTTGGTACCTTAAGGACTTAGAATGCATGCCACGTCCCTTCTCAATACAAGCCCACTAATGGCAAGATCATCCTAGACCACACATTTGTGTTATTCCGTGACAAAGCTTTTTTCATTAAAGAAAGTTTTTCTCATTTAAATAATTTAATATGCAAGTTATTTAAAATTAAAAGAGAAGCGTAAAGAGAAAGAGAAACCGAAAGAAAAATCTTGTATTTAAGAGATCATTCACAACGAAATTTAGATAGCACTAATTTGAGGCAATCAAAATTTTTTAGCTTTTAAGAAAATTCAACAAAAATTCTGATTGGCTCAAGCCAGGGGTTACTAAACCCCTAGCTAAGCGAGTTCCAATGAAAGAGGATCTGTTGTCTCACAATTTCAACTAGATAATAGATTCTGTCTGATAATCTCTAATCAAGGCAAAACAATTTACTATTATTTGCCAATTATTTAATAATTTAATGAGAAAACACAGACAAAAATTACATTTACTACGTAGATTACAATACATTAATATGTATGCTCTGTGGTAACACAGTGAACTGATGTTCTGCTTGGCGATACGGGGCCCAGAAATCAATCTCTGCTGCCTCAAGTCTGGGTGACAAGCTTCCTACTTGTCCCAGTAAAAAAGACCCAGAAACTGAAACGTCGATTCGAAACGCCAGCAGTGACCCTGGAGGATCTACATCCCTTTTTAATATGTATTACTTACGTTTAATACGTATTACGTAAAATACATTCATATTACGTTTTACACGTAAAATACTTATTTAATACGTTAATCGACTAATTGATATTAACATTGATATATCTGATTAACTTTAACAAAAATTTACATAACGAAAACCAATATGATTCACTCAAAACCAAACGGTTGATGTGGGGTGAAACAGTTAAAAAAAAAATACATACATACAATGTCTTTTTAAATTTACTATAATAAGGCAGAAAGAAAAAAAGAGAGAAAAGAAAAGAAAGAAAAAAAATAATAATACAACAGGGACAGCAACTACATACCATATCCATGCTGTGGGGTCACACTCACCAACAAACAAACAATTACAACTTAATTTAAATTAAATTAAATCTCCTTCAAAACAAACTAAACTAAAATTCATACTTAATTAATAATTTTCGTTCAATTAATGATAAATAATATCAATGATATTGATGATAAATAATCAACAATAATGTATTTAATTAGTGAATGTACAATCCCATATTATTGTTTTTATCTGGTTATCCCTATTCCATTCCAATAATAGGGATAATTATCCCTATTCCATTCCATGATATCCCGATTCCATAAATACATGGTAAATACAATGGAATAGGGATGATTATCCCTATTCCATTCCATGATATCCCTATTCCATAAATACATGGTAAATACAATGGAATAGGGATGATTATCCCTATTCCATTCCAATAATGTATGGTGTATTTATACTCACCAGTGCAAGAATATTCAACAGTTGATTAGGAACGGGATCGTGTTTCAAGCGAGGAACAAGAAAATCAATGAAGAGCTCTAACATTGTGTAGATCCCACGTTGAATTTCCCCTCCCCATCTTTTAACAGCATGTGAATCAAGAAGCTTCCGCATAGATTCAGGGAGACATCGCTCCACAAACCGCCGACAATTCTCATCAGCTTCGTGCAATCCTGGAGGAAAAATGGCAGTTGCCAAAAAACTTCCCTGAAAGCTTTCATTCCACACGAAATTAAACACATACATTAAATACATATGTAAATTAACGTAAATTACATACATACCGTACATCCCTTAAAAGCGTTACTTAATCCTAGGATAGTCCAAGGAAAATTTTTAAACATCATTCTCCTTAGATGATTAATATCAAGTTACTTTTCTCTTACCAATAGAGATAATACAAAAGGTTCCAGGACAAGCCAAGTATTTAATTGTCCTTGATATGTTTGCAGAATTAAGCAATGAGGATCAATTAAATTATCCCTCAATTAAATTATTTGGATGTCCACAAAATAGTCAAAAAAAAAGCTTTAGAGATTCATTCTGACAGTCTGAGTTATAAAGACAATCACAAATTATAATTTAAGGGGTATTTCCTATAGGCTTCATAATAGGGGAGTTTTTTTTAAACCATCTTTTATATGCTCCTTAAGCATTTATAACAAGGTTCAATATTTTGAAGCATCGTTATAGCAATACTGATTAGTTTGTTGACAAAAGACGGAAATAAACATCACAAAAAAATTCCAATAAATCTAAACAAAAGAGAAACAAAAATACAAGTTAAAATGTGACAAATTGGTAAAGAACCCTTTTATAATATTTTTATATAGTCTAGAATAGACTCTAGTGAAAATTTTGAACCAAAATAATAAAAAGCTTAATGATAGATATTAGGACAATATGTCCCAATAACAAGTCCAAAACTAGATTTTGAACAAAAAATACATTTATTAGTTATCAGGAAGGATTTCAAGAAGCACAGAATGGCTGCCCCCAACCCTCCACTGCACTTCCTGGCTCAATAGCTATGAAACGGAGATCAGAACCACCAGTAGGGACTGTGAAGACCAGTGTCGTATTCATACCTTTTTACCTTTTATGCATTAACCTACCCAAATGATAATAACAAAAAATCACGATTTTTCATTTAAAATAAATAATAAACAAGGGTGACACAGATTATTTTCCACAGATACACTACTTAAGTCTTTGTCTTCCATAATATAGAAAGGCCAATATTTTGAAACAAAAAATTAAAAAGCCAAATAGGGCAAAAACCAAAAATATTAAAGGACAGAAAAAGGATTTAGTGCGGCTATTTATATTTCCGAAAAGAAATAATTCCCTAAATCTGAGAGCATGAATAACTTTTATTTGTAAAAGAATAACTTTATTTGTACAAGAATACTTATTTGTACAAGAATAACTTTATTTGTACAAGAATACTTATTTGTACAAGAATAACTTTATTTGTACTGCTTTATTGAAGTATCCATACAATACTAAACAAAAAAAAACGATTCAAAAGGTTTTACACAGAAAACCAAAATATTGGAAAACTATCATTGCTTCAATTAAAAATATATAGCAAGTTTGAAAGAAATCAGTTTTATATAACACACTTGTATTGAATACCCCCCCCCCCCCGCAAAAAATAAAAACCTAGCTATCTCCCTCAAATTATCTAGGCGTCTACCAACACCCTTATACATAACAGGTAAAAAGCCCCATCAGATCAAAGCAAAGAATCCCTTTCCCAACAAAATTGAAAATACGAACATAAATAAAGCTTTTTGTCAATCCTTTCTCTACAAGTCGAATTTACTGAAACCACTTCCACTGCAAGGATTGACCCTATAATAATACAGCTATTTCTAAGCCTTGTGGGACATCTTATCAGTGTTAACTCTTATTGCTTGTACTGTTAATATGTAAGAATGGGTAAATAATGTTCAATATGTACAGTATTTAGGCCTAGTATGTGATTGCATAAGGAAGAATACAAACTTATGTAACCTTGTGTATAGGTATAGACGTGCCCCAATGTGATTTACTTAAATAAAAAGGTGGATACATAGAGGGGGATATTACAAGAAAATCGGATTAATAGGCCCCATTTTTTGTGGGCAATGAGGCCCTTTATAAGATTATAAGTGGGGAAACTACCTGGAGAGTAATTACAAATTTTTGAACAATTTTGTAAGAGCAGTCAGAGGCCTTCTCATGGGTTCTCAGGGCCTAAAAATAACCTTCACAAAAGATTTTCGTGACATTTTTGAATATTTATTAGTAGTAATACTTCATTTTTTTTAACTACATAAAATAATCAATTGGTAGCAGAGCAAAAGCATCGCTTGCAAGGGTGAGCTACAACAACAAAAAATAACAACAAATATAAGTTATAAGGAGTTGGAGGGTGAAACCGTATACCAAGAAGTACAAACATAAATATTTCACACGCAATAAAACTACATAATATCATGTTCCCAAAGCAACAATAACCCTAGGATCAAAAATTGTATCTCATGTACATGAATCAAGCAGCAATAATGTCACTGAAGCATGACAATATATCCCTGAGAAGCTACTTTTCAAAAGACACACATGTTATATTATCTTGTCAAACAATAGGCCTACTTGTGTTATATAATCTTGTATGAGAAGATGCATTTTGTTATTGGCAATGACGATTTCATTGGTTTACTTTTTGTTTTGATCCAACGCCATTTCTGAGGACTTTCCAGCTATTTTTTGAGATCATAAATTTATCTTCTACTATTAAGATTAATTTTCTTATTATAAATTTATTTTACTATTAAGACTAATAGTAACAAAAGTTACCATTCCTGAATCAGATATAATTAGCAGTTTTTTTAAACATGCTCTTAAATTTATTGTCACAAAGGGCTGTGGTTTGTTCTTAACTAAGCTATAGCTATTGCTTCAACCACGATAATCAATAAAAAACTAAATAAATGGATAAAATATTTTTTTCAATACATTAGTATTAATTGTATTCCCATTCAATCTCAATATGTTTCAAGGGTAAATTCACAAAATGACCCCATGCATAGCTCATATTTAACTGATTAATGAGTATTTCTTTAAAACAGGGCTAAGCTTACTAAACTGTAACTTGACAAACTAAGCATAATTTAACTTGACAACTTGGCTGACCTTAGTGACCTTGAGCATACTTTAGTGACTACTGGTTGGACAAAAAGAATATGAAGAAAGGTATAGCATGGGTATGAACAAAGGTAATGGTTGAGATGGTTGAACATAAATATGACTGACATCCTAATAACCTTACCTTCAACAGTTAGCCTAGCAGCTGCTTCTAAACACTTGCCAAGGGATTCGTCACGCTTATAGGGAATTGACCATTGATCAGTGAACACTCTTGATTCAAGTTCGTATAGATATCCTTCAGGAAAAATATTGGAATCTGTTTCATTTCTCTACAATGCAAGAAAATGAGTCATTATAAAGAGGGTTATTCACGTATCTTCACAGGAGTGGATTCAGGGGCTAAATTAGCATGAAAACCCTCTCATGCAGCAAAACTTGAGGTATCTGACTAAGGATGAACTTTTTAGATGGGTTGATCCACTCATAGTGTAAATGTTGAAGCGCCATCTGTGCTGCAAAAATTCCACCATGCATGGCAATGCCTGGCACAGTTCCTCCATGTTTGGCACACTTTTGCCATGTTTGACAAGCACCATCTGGTATAAGCGATTTCTGAAAGTGATAGACCCCTTGCATATTTTGTATTTAAACCCTTCACAAAAAAAATCAGATTCTCCACACCCTTAAGGTTGAACCAGTGTGCACCTATGCATATACGCTATAAAGGAGAGAGGGGTAACCATCCCAAGGTTTACCCTTAAACTCCACACATCCCAGGAAAAATCAAGAAATTGTGGCATAAAACGAGCATTTGGGGATTTCAAAACTCACACCTCCTAAAAAGGTCCTAGAACCATGCCCCCTTTCAAGAATCGGGTGTATGTACAAATATAGTTATAGCTTACTCTATTTTCTAAATCATATATGCTATAGAAAATTTTTGTAGAATGGTCCAAAGGAATAGAAATAGGCAACTGAAAAGTAGCAAACTTTTAGGCCTCTATTTTAATGTAATATCACTTACAAATTTCTAAGCTAAGATGCATGAAGATGTAATGCAACCATGATTATCAATCTGTTTAATTTTGATTATTCAATAAAATGTCTGTTTCATTTTTCAGACAAAACAAGCTACAGTAGTCGCACAATTTATTTTGAAAAATAAAAGCCAAAAATGAGTGATGTTACAAAAAACAAATTAGCACTTTCTTGTAAGAGTAAAATAGAACTGAGTCAAACCAACCTCTTCAAACTAAGTCAAAGGAATTTTTTCCTCTTTCAGCATTATGTGAGTGTGAATGTTAAGCACAATTAAGCCTTTCTACCACTTTTCTAATGGATTTTATAAAAAACATGGTATAGTAAGAAAGAAAAATGGTAGCAATAAAAATTACACAAAGCTGGAATAAGTCATAATGATCATTAAACACAAAAGAGATTACAAAAAGTTTTTAATTAAAGTTAGCAAAAAAAAGATTAACATTTAAAAAAAGTTAGGTCAACTTGAGATAAAGAAAAGTTATAATAAAAACGAAGTCTCAGCAATTAAACACCAGCAATACATTTAAGAGAAAAGGATAGTCCATCTGAAATTTGATCATTTCATTCTGTACTAGAGGAGATGCATATTTTGCACTTTTAGTAGATAATTCAAAATGCTCCCACAGCTTTTTGGTTCTGCAATCCATCACCAATTGAACAACCCTCTGAATACCCCTTCATGTTCAACAATTTTTGCAAGGACATGAGTTTTTTTTCACAAAGACCCAGCAGGGCTAGTTCACAAAAGCCACAAAAAGAATAGCCAAGACATTAGTCTTAACATTTCTTGGTTTTTACTCCTTTCCTTGTAATTTTCCAAATTCGATTGCTGGTCAAATGGAATGCTTTGTCATCTTGTATTTTGATAAATATCAAAGATTTTTGTACTGCAGTAAAATGATACTGCCTATCACCATGATACGTAATGTTAGCAAGAGCATCTTTAAGGTCAGTATATTTCTTCAAAACTAAGTACCCAAGCATCTCATATGGGCCTTTACTGGTCTCAGATTTAGCAAATAGAAGGCAGTGCTTACAGAATGCACCTTTTGTTGAAGGCTGAACACAAACCATGAATACTGTTAGAGCCAAGTACCTTGAAAACAATGACATTTTGTGACCAAATCCTCAACATTCTGGTGAACTACTTCAGGAAATTTACACTTTTTTCCTGGTTTACAGTGCCTGTACATTAACTCCAACTTTTGAACATCAGAAATCTGGTCATGGTTAACAAACGACTTCAGACCAATGTCAAGCAAGGTCGTTATGGGCGCAGTGACTGAGGTACCTTCGGATTGTTGCTCTATTCCACAAAAGGGATTACTAATGCTTTGACATAAAGTTATTCTAATGTCTTATCACAACTTTTTGAACTAAAGCATTTAAATATTTGTGATTATGGGTGCAGTGACTGAGGTATCTTCTGAATGTTGGCCTATTCCATGAAAGGGACTATTAATGCTTTGACATAAAGTTATTCTAATGTCTTATCACAACTTTTTGAACTAAAGCATTTAAATATTTTGATTATGGGTGCAGTGACTGAGGTATCTTCTGAATGTTGGTCTATTCCATGAAAGGGACTATTACCTTAAATTACCTTAAATCGCACTTGCTAGCGATAGGACGAATCCTGTGTCCGCCAGCTTCAGTGATGATAATTAATCATCATTTGTGGCATCCCAAATGGTGCACCACGGTTTGTTGAGCCACTCTCTATCCACTGATGACTTAAACGCATCCACGCTGGTAGAGGTTACTGTTTTTTCACTAAGGGAGTTCCACAAGCTGACAACTCTATTTGAGAAGAACTTGTTCCTTAGTCTGGTGTTGGCTCGTTTTCGGAATTGCTTTTGAGAATGACCACGAGTTCTGTTTGAATTGTCCGGTTGAAAAAGGCCAGGAATGGTATCCTCAGCATTTAGGAGCTTGTATGCTGTTATCACATTGCCTTGTTTGCGACGATATGTTAGAGATGGTATTCTAAGCTTAAGGAGATTGGATGGATAAGGGACATCATAGACGTCTTTAATACATTTCATTGCACTCCTCTGGACTTATTCTAGAGCTGCGTGGTCTGTCTTATTGATTGAGCATGCAATACCCATTCCAAACTCTAGCCTTGGTCAACCTAGACTCTTGTATAGCTTGGTCTTAACAGTTGGAGATCTGCTAGTGAACGTTCTTTTGATTGAGCCAAGAGTCTGATTAGCCTTCGCACTAGTCGCTTGTGCATGAATATGAAATTTCAATTCGTCGTCTACGAGGACACCAAGATCTCTCTCCGCGTGGCTGCTGGAAATGGCATTTCGGGACCCATCCCTACAACCCATATGGTACTGAGTGTGTGGGTTTTTCCTCCCAAGGTGGAGAGTCTTGCATTTTGATGCGTCGAATTCAGGCCTCCAAATATTAGTCCAGTGAGTGAATGTATCGAGGTCTAGTTGGATCGACTTAATATTTTCTGCTGTGTCTGCACGACCGATAAGTTTCGAGTCATCAGCATAGAGGCTTACTTTGTTATTTAGGATCTTTGGCACGTCATTTATATATATACTAAATAAAGTCGGACCCAAAATCGTGCCCTGGGGGACACCACTTCCAACAGCGGCCACCTTGGAGACAAACGTCCTTCCATCCTCGCCAAATACTTTAACCGTCTGTTTCCTATCTGTTAAGAACTGCATCACCCACTCAACCACACCGCCACTCACCCCAATAGCTTGGAGCTTGATTCGAAGTCTTTTATGGCAGACTTTGTCAAACGCCTTTGCCAAATCGAGTAGTATGATATCAACTGGGAACCCCTGGTCTAGAAGATTGGTGATATAATTACAAGAATCAATCAAGTTTGTTTCAACTGACCGACCAGACCTAAAGCCATGCTGACATGATGAGACCAGTCTATTGGTTGTCAAGTGTTTCAGGATTGCAGTGTTAACAATCGCTTCTGGTAGCTTCCCGACTGCAGAGGTGACACTGATTGGCCGGTAATGGCTTGCGTCTTCTTTGCTGCCACCCTCATGTATGGGGGTTATGTGGGCCATGCGCCAATCCTGCGAGATACACTTTTCATCAATGGATTTCTGAAAAAGGTGAGTGAGTGGGCCTGATAGTTAAACATGCAATTCTTCCAGTAGACTGGGGAGTACATCATCAGGTCCCACTGAGTACTTGGTATTAAAATGTTTTCGTTATGACCCTCTAATTCCCGGCGTACCTTTCATCAGGGGTAGAGGGTTTAGGCGGGTCTAGGTGGGGGGGTCTGGACGAGGGGCCTTATCAGGTTGAGTAAATAGAGGTGTAAACTGCCTATTTACGGCATTGGCAATTTCTATTGGGTCATCTATTATACGGTCATTATCTTTAAGTCTTTCCATCCTATTAATGCTTTGACATAAAGTTATTCTAATGTCTTATCACAACTTTTTGAACTAAAGCATTTAAATATTTGTGATTATGGGTGCAGTGACTGAGGTATCTTCTGAATGTTGGTCTATTCCATGAAAGGGACTATTAATGCTTTGACATAAAGTTATTCTAATGTCTTATCACAACTTTTTGAACTAAAGCATTTAAATATTTTGATTATGGGTGCAGTGACTGAGGTATCTTCTGAATGTTGGTCTATTCCATGAAAAGAACTATTAATGCTTTGACATAAAGTTATTGTAATGTCTTATCAATGTTGGTCTATTCCATGAAAGGGACTATTAATGCTTTGACATAAAGTTATTGTAATGTCTTATTGCAAATTTTTGAACTAAAGTATTTAAATATTTGTGATTATGGGTGCAGTGACTGAGGTATCTTCTGAATGTTGGCCTATTCCATGAAAGGGGCTATTAATGCTTTGACATAAAGTTATTCTAATGTCTTATTGCAAGTTTTTGAACTAAAGTATTTAAATATTTTTCAGAGATTGAAACACAACACAGAAGATTTGTCTATTCGATGACCAATAGGTGTTTTTGTGGCTCTGTTATTTATTATTTGCATTTTGTTCAATATGGCCACAGGACTCACTCCTAAGTCCTGTTCCAATAGGTTTTCAGTTTTTGTAACCTTCACGGCTGCATCATTGTCAGCCATGTTTCATATTTTATTTCAATCTTACACTAATTCCCAGAGGAGACAGGAGAACTGACCTCAGAGTCACCATTCCCCTTTCTTTGCAGGCCTTAGGAGAAAGAGTTTGGTTCCAAAAATAGGAAAATGAACCATGGCCTTGGAAGTTAGGGGGACAAAAAACTCAACTATGATTTTTAACAATCTGTTCTTCTATATCTTGGCTCATCAACAATCCTCTACTTTTATTGAACAAAGATTTTATGGCAGATATTGACAGCTAAAATGAGCAACAATTGTACAGGCTGTTATTTTTTTAGTTTGAGTTATGAGATTAGAAAGATGATAATCATAAAGCAGCAACTGCAATTCTAGCTCTTGTATCCATCTTCATTTCACCATATCTTTTCTAAGAAATTCAGAATCTTCCCCTTTTTCTGTGTTTTGAATTTGAGGGAAAAAGACCAAATAGACAATCAATATATTCATTTCCTAAAATTACTAAGTAAATAAAACTCTCTGTCAAAAAATTACTTCACTCTGCAGTGTAGCTTCTCTGATAGTTATGGGCTTAGAGTGGCTGCTTTATAACAACAAAAAGTTTTAAGAATCTTGTAACTTTTCTGAAGTATTAAAGGAACTTAATGTATTGCTATGGTTAAAACTTATAATTAAACTATTAGAACTTGAAGTGAAATTAGGTATTTAAACTGTTGATATGGTTTTCATGTTGGTCAACATAGTTGACAATAATTGTAGATCTACATCCTATAGAAAACTGATCTGGATGATTAGCATCAATGCAATGCTGCTATAGGGCTAATCTGCTTCATTCTTAATGTACAATCTTTGTTGGGCATTTAAAAACTTAAAAAAAGGAATATGGTGTATAAAGTTGCAATAAAAAACAGGCCCTTCATTAATAATCTCTTTGACTTGAATGGTTTTGCCAGGAATGAGATATGCAAGTACCTTCTATCCTACCTTAACAACAGGAACAGTAGGAATCAAAGCATCATCTTCATCAAATACATACAATGTTTTTGAAAAATATTATAAAAGAGATTGTAAACAGTTTTGTTTTGCCATTAAGATACCTGTCAATATATATTGCACTTTCTTTATTGATATCATTGAATCTTAGTTGATTAGCCAAGTCTCTTAGTTGTTTCAACCCTATACCTGTAGATCCAAATTCTCAAGTATGTACTAGGCTAGCTAACAAATAAGTACCAGAAGTTTTATTGCTGTACAACATTGCAACACAAAAGAGACTGCTGAGAGCAAGACATTGAACTCTTGAACAAATTCTTTGGGAGGGTGGGTTTCCTCCCTAAACATGCCACTGCTGTGTTGGCCTGGGTGATGTAGTGAGTTTGGAGTAGTTAGTACTATCTCTTCTCTTTTGGGAAAACAATTAAATATAGTTAAAAATACTGCTGAAATGACAGAAAATAAATTTCAAAACTAGAGCCACCAAAAAAAGATTAAAGACCCAAAATTACAGCAAAACCTTTTTGTCAATATTTAATAAGGCTACTTATCAAGAATGTAATCTTTTAAGCCCTAGAAACAAGAAAAGAGTAGAGAAGGCAACTTAACACCTTCTAATATTAAAATTTAAGCCATGAATTCATCTCTGAAACTGTAATTAGGCTGGCCTAGGCTAGTTTCCAATATAGTATGCAGCCTCTCAACTTGCATTGTCAGAGTAAACCTAACCCTAGTGAAAAGGACATTTGGCCATACACCTAATTGGAAAGAGCATCAAATGGCACTCTTTTTGTTTTATAGTCTTTCCTTACAAAAAAGCAAAACTCTACAGCACTACCAATGATAATTATTTTAATTTTTTAACAAAAAGAAGAGGTAAAACAAAACATTGGAAAATATTTTACACTTCAATCAGTATGGGTTACCTATCTTAAGTTTAAACCTGATTCACAGTTGAAATACAAACAATTCTTACATCCCCAGTAGAAAGACTTGAAGCAGGTCTAAATGAAGAGGAATCACTAGGAGAAAAAGCTTGTTCATTGGTTAGCAATGCAACCGCTTCATTTAAGTCATTCTTTGCCATTTGCAAGGCCCTTTTGATTTCTGATATATCGGGAAATCCCATGGACAGTAATAAACTAATATTTTCATCTTCAGTGTTATCCATTATTGTGATTTTACTGTCTTAAAGGTTAATTTTGGTCATAGAGGGAATAATTCCCGCGATTTCATTGACTTCTTTTATGAACCCCACCTGCCGGCTACTGAACAGGGCTGCCAGCTTTTCAGTCAATGAATATGTCCCTTCAGCATCTGAAAATGTGTCCTTTTCAGCCAAATTCTGTCCATATTTTGTTGTCCATATTATGTCCATCTTGAAACCTCAGAAACTAGTGTTTTTGCGATTTGTTAACCTCTTTTAAAGTGGTTAGTTAATATCGAATATAATGAAAACGAAAAAGATTCATTTAGTACATCCATACAGAAAGAACTAGTGTGAAAGCACAAAAGTCATAGAAACATGTAAACAGTAAAAAACTTCTTGTGGGAGCTTAAGACTCATCTTCCTGCGAGAGTTCTTCTTGACTGGTAGGTCCAGCACGAGTGTCAGCATTTTCACTTCTTTTGGTAGCCTTTTTTCAAATCAGAGTAATTCTTGCGCATGTCATAAGGTACAATCCAGGAGTCAAGCGACGTTGCAGAGCGCTAGGTAAGCTGAGTTGCCCATCAATCAGGGGGGTGACATCCCCAAAGGCATAATTACTAGATTTTTTGACAATGCTGAACAAAATAGATGTCGACAAATTTTGATTGGATGCTGGTTTCCGGAATGACTGGCGCGGGAGGTGGGTTTGCCCTCAAATCACTTTTGACTCTTATAAAGGGCACTAAAGGGCATATAAAGGGCACGATTCAAATATTTATCTTATAATGGGCACGATTCAAATATTCTAAAAATCCCTTAAATAGTGTGGAAAAAAATTTAAACCCACAGTCAGCACCTCCTTCAATTCCTTCTCTCATCAGTTTGGACCTGTCAAAAAATGATTTACATCAAACCTTCCCACCATTACATCAAAGGTCAGTAAGATACTACAAGCAGTTCAGCTCAACGAAAACAAATTCTCCCCCCTCCAACAGTGCCAAGAAAACTCTTTCAAAAAACGAGAGTCACCGAGCCTGTCATGTAACACACCAGTGTCCATTGAAGCACCACCACCAGCTCATTCCGGGGAATTTAAGACCCCCACCGTATTCTATCACCACAAAGAAGACCCTACTTCCATCCGTTCGGGTTATGGAAGCGTCGAATTACGTGACTCTAGTGTAAACCTGTGTTTTAGTTCTAACTTATGTCCCCCCAAATCCCTACTTAATAATATCCCCATAATTTGTCCGCTGTCTTCCTTTTCTCTCAAGCCGGGTCCAGCCATGCCTTTTAATCCTGCTTCTCAAATAAGTCCCAGCCTTCATCCCAAAACAGTTGCCTCTCCTCTCCCAGATCCACGGTCCTCCCACCCCCCACTGCCTCCTACAAGTAAAAAACAAAAAATTACCCTCTTTAGTAACCATTTAACTTTCTCAAAGTAGCTTGTCACGCACACTGAAAGCCGGAATTTCAACATTATAATTGATTAAGATACAGGCCCTCTGTCAAGTAAACAAAATTGCTGTAATTGCCGTGACTGAGGTTCAAGCACAGAACCCTGATTTATTGACAATTAATAACTACTCCCAAGTCATAAAACTTCGTCCCCATGATCACCCCCGAGATAAAAAGGGAGGTGGAATACTATTCTTCGTAAATAATTATCTTTTTCCTAAACTAATTCATGCTCCCAACATTTCAGATTACGATGAAATCATTTGGGTAAGTGTAAGACCCAAAGTCTTACCACGCCCCTTTAATTTGATTGTGTTTTGCTGCTTCTATTATTCCCCAAATCAAAACGCTGCACAAAGACAACGATTCTACCAACAACTGCATAGTAGTGCCGACTTTTTCCTATGCAAATTCCCGAACGCCGGTATTTTCTTAGTAGGTGATGCTAATGATCTAAAGTTAAATCCCCTTTGTAGTTCCCTAAACTTAAAACAAATAGTAAAAATACCAACAACAAAAGGAAATTCAACCCTTGATTTGATTTGCACCAATATGCAGGCTTTCTATACCCCTCCTGTCCCCTTGCCCCCGTTAGGAGGAAGTTACCATTTGTGTTTATTAACGAAGCCTCTCAATAGCCTTAATCATACTTTTTCTCTTACTGAGTTCTCTTATCGCCCAATTTCCAATGCTGGCCTTTACAGATTTGGATCTTGGATTACCAATGAAAACTGGCTGGCCCTTAAAGGAAAAAATGACATTAATTTTAAAGTCTCCGAATTCCAAAATCTGATTAAGACAAAATACATAAGTTCCTTCCCTGTGAAAAAAGTAAAAACGTGTTCTAATGACAAACCATACATTAATAGCCGATTGAAAAACCTAATTAGAACTAAATAGAATCCACGAAAGTGTGGTAAAACATCCGAAGCGAACTCACTGGGTAAGCATATAAAAAAAGAAATACGTAAATCTGCTTCTTCATATTACAAATTCAAAGTCCAGGATTAATTTTATACAAAGCCAAAACAAAGGTATAAGAGAATAAAGAAAATTTGTGGGAAAACACATAAGAATATAGACTTCTATTTCCAAGAAGACTCTTCGGTCACAGCCAATAATCTGAACCGGTTTTTTTCTTCCATAGTTCAGAAACTCCCTCCCCTTTCTTTTGACCCTCCTTATGATTTGTGCTCTCTCAATTTTCCCGTTATTTCGCCCTCGAATGTGGAGGCAAAAATTAAGAACATTAAAAAGTGTAGTACATGTCCATTAGACATTCCGATTGTACTAATTAAAGCCTTTGCCGACAATCTCTCAGAGCCTTTGTCGTTACTTTTTAATGAATTTACCTTTACTGGTAAATTTCCAAATTGTTGGAAATTAGGTTTTATTACTCTCGTAAAAAAGAAAGGTAATAATCAAGATTTTAATGGTGTCCATCCCATTACTCTTACTCCGGTTTTTTTAAAGTTATGTTAAAGTTTTTAAGCTGAATTGTTGAAGGAAAAGATAATCCCATATGTTGACCAAAGAAAATTCGGAAACCTGCACTTATCATCTACTACCCATTACCTAGTTCACTTTATGGTCAAAATATAAAACACACTTATAAAACCCAAAACTTGGCTTAATATTATCACTGTTGATTTGCACAAAACTTTTGATTTAATCAACAACAATATACTATTAGAAAAGCTATCTAATGACTTTCAAGTTGACCCTTATTTAATTACAATAATTGCGTCTTTCCTCTCTAACAGAAGGCAAGTCGTGAAATACCTGAATGTATATTCTGATCCCCTCCCAATTTATAATGGTTTGCCCCAAGGAACCCTCTTAGGTCCAATTTTATTTCTTACAATGATAAACAACCTTGGTGTTTATTTTCCGGATAGATGGAAATTCGTTGATGATCTAGCTGTCTTAGAGACATGTTTCAAGAATTCAAAAAGCAACCCAATGGACATCTTGGAATCGATATCAGCCGAAGCTCGTACTGATAATATGAGAGTCAACGCTTTAAAGTCAACTGTTCTTGCTATTAATTTCCTTAAAACTCCCTCTTCTTTTTCCTGCCCAATCCCCCCTGAAATTTCCGTTATCACTATGAAATTACTTGGTATTACCATCTCTAGTGACTTAAAATTGGATTGTCATATTAATGACATCTTAAAACGTGCAAATGCCGCATTTTCCCTCCTTAAACTCCTTAGAAAATTTAAATGCCCTAAATCGCACTGTTTAAGGATTTTCCTGTCATTTGTACGCCCAACCCTTGAGTACGCCTGTCCTGTTTTGCATTCTGGCACTTCCATTGAATTGTCGGACAGAATTGAGGAAGCACAAAAAAGGTGCCTAAGAAATATGTTTAATGAGGGTAAAGTACCTTATATTTCCCTTCTTAGGAGAGCTAATCTTGTCTCCCTTTAGAAAGAGAGAACACAAATTACCTTGCGCTTTGTTAACAATACCCATCATAACCCTCGAATAACTCCCCCTTTTCCCGGTCAATATTCAACCCTTTGACCCCGCCTCCCGCGGGCTGTGTCAACCACAATTCCCCTCCTTGCCCCAATAAGTGTTTGCACTGAAAGATATAGAAGCACTTTTATCCCTTACATAGTTCAAATTTTCAAACACTGAATCTCCACTGCCTCCCCCCCCCTCACTCACTCTTTACCTCATAGTTATTTATTTTAATGCCCATTTTGCAAATTTGGAGGTTTTATATTTATGTTTGTTAGTAACCAACTATCTTATGTTACCAACTAACTTATGTTTTTGTTTTAATTCTAATTTATCCCCTTGTTAATTTTACGAGTTTTTTTTTGTTTTTTTTGGGGCATTTTTGCTGACTTGGCGTTGGCCCTCTATTTTGATGAAATTTATTTTGTTCTTGTTTTTAACGTTTTTACGTATTTGACATTGACCCTTTTAAAGTTTTCTATTTTTGTTTGATTATTTGTTTTTGATGTTGTTTCTTTGCTTTGTTTGACGCTAAATTGCAAATTCGGCCCTTTTGGGCTTGTGATAGCCATTTTTCAGCAATAAATCTTATGTTATCTTATCTTACCCCATCTAAAGTTTATACGACTAGCCATTCCATGAAACCTTATATGCCTCAGGGGCATAAATTACAACCCTTTTCCCAGGGCTCTTAGGGGTTGTGTCAACGCTTAGGGTTTTATATGTTCTTTGGACTATTTTTAACAAAATGACTCTCTGAAAACTTCTGTTGGATGCACCTAGAGAAAAGAAAATGTAAATGTAGGGGGCTGGCTGGTTTGCCTCTGACCACTTCTGACTCTTAAAAATAGCACTAAAACTACTAATTTTCAATCCCTCCAAAGTTTATAAAACCAACTCTTCCATAGAAAACTTATATGTTAATAATTGGGAACTAGTATAACTCGTAGCCCATGCCCTGAAATCTTTTGGGGTGGGAGATTTCATCCACAATAACATAATTACCTTTCAAATATGCTGAACAAAAAGCAATCTCAAAATTTTGATTGGACAAGTTTGGGGAGATGACGGGCATAGGGGGTTTCGCCTTCCAATCACTTATGATTCTTAGAAAAGGCACTAGTACTTTCAATTTCAAATCGAGTGGCTTTTGAAGTTTTAATGACAACCCTTTGTACATGTTGTGCCTTGGTCAGAAGTGAAAAATAAATTGTAACCTTGTCGCTCTTTCATTCATTAAATAAAAAACACGTTTTTTTCTACTTAAAGTAAGGAGCAACATTAAAACTTAAAACAAACAGAAATTATTCCGTATATCAGGGGAGATCCCCTTTCCTCAATACCCCTCTCTTCACGCTAAAATCTTTTTAAGCACTTTTAAAAAAGGTTTCAATTACACGGCCCCTGTGTTTCAAGAATCGTTCTGAAGAAATATTAGACAAAAGGTCGAACATTAGCATAAAGAGGGGAGTATTGAGGAGGGAGTAGCCCTCGTCGTATACGGAATAATTTCTTTTCGTTGTAAGTTTTAATGTCGCTTCTTACTTTCGATAGAAAAAAACTTGTTTTTTTTATTTATTTCTGATTGTTTTCAGATAGTCCAAGGAAATCCACCCCCTCTGTGGAAAATTCCACGACGAAAAATTTCTCTGTATAAAGTTCCTCCCATGTAAAATTCTTCCACCGGTAAATTACCCCCGGACAATTCCATCCCTGCTGCGAATTCTTCTCAGAAAATGCTTTGCTTACGATTCTGCCTGAAAAATACCTAGTAGCATACTTTTATTTGAAGAAAGACTTGTTTTCATTTAGTTTCTGATCCTTTTTAAGGTCATCGGGGAATATCTCTGTGTGGAAAATACTTCCCCCCGTGGAAAGTTTCTCCCCAAGAAATTTCCCATGGAGAATTTCTCCTAGTGATAATTCCCCCATGGAAAATTTCTCCTGTGGAAAATTCCCCCATTAAGATCCCCAGAGAATTCCAACTCCGCTGAAAAATTCCCCCTGACAATTCCCTCAAAGTGTCTCCACATGTAAAATGGGATCAACAACGAGAAAATAAGACAAATAACACAAATTTTGTATACCAATTCTGGCAAATTCTCTCCATGTAGAATTTCCCCTGAAAAGTTCATCCCCAGAAACTTCCATTCCAATGGGAAATTCTCCCCATAGAAAACACACCCCCAGAAGATCTCCTTCCCCCCTTTGGAAGATATCGCTATACTTCCCTATAACAAACACTATATGTACACAATGGGGAAATTTGATAACTTGCAGCCCTTCCTCTGGTGGTTCTGAGGGGCCGTGTCATCTCTAAAGACACATATATTGTACCTTTCAACCATACTGAACAAAATGGTTATCTCAAAATTTTTATCAGACGACTTTCAGGAAAGAAGGGCGTGGGACGGGGGATATTTGTCCTCCAATATTTTGGTCACTTAAAAAGGACAGTAGATTTTTTAAATTTTCGTTTGAACGAGCTTGACTTGACTTACTTGACTTAAGGCTCATGCCGAGGGTTCGGCGTAGAGAACGATGAGACTAGGCGCCTCCAGGTTGACCTATCGCTTGCCAGGATCGCAGCTTCTTCCACCGGGATATGGGCTTGGGTGAGGAATTCATTGGCTTTGTCTTTCCACCTAGTGGGTGGGCGTCCTCTGGGTCACTTCCATCCGTGAAGGGTGGAGTCAAAGCCAAATGCGACCCGTGCTGGGGCGTCACGTGGCATGCGAAGTAGGTGGCCGTACCACCGAATAGTACGCTGGGTGAGCTGCGTCGAGAAAGGAGTTTGAGCCGTACTTGACAGGAGAGTCTGGTTTCTAACGAAGTCAGTCCAGTGAAGTCTTTCGATTCTTCGGAGATGTTTCGTCTGAGCGACATTGACGGCGCTGGGATAGATTTTGCAGCTGGCCACGTCTCCGCTCCATACAGCAGGACGGTGCTGACTGACGAATTGTAAATGCGCATTTTGGTAAAGCGGCTTAAGTTTGGCTTTCGCCAGATGCTGCTAAGCCTCCCAACAAGTGCTGAAGCTATGGCAATTCAAGATGTAAGCTCTTTTTTGATCAAGCCATCGTTCGACAGAATAGATCCCAGGTAAGTGAAGGACGTTTGAACGAGCCCTCTTGTGGTATTCTAGTTCCATTGTTTCGACACGAGCACCCCTGGAAAAAGCAACACCAGCAACTAAAACTCGAATCCGTGATGCTTCTTCTAGCAAACACTACAAAATTTCACATTTTTACAGATAGGAGCTTGGAACCTCTACAGTGGGGTTCTCTGATACGCTGAATCTGATTTCGTGATTTAGATTAAGATTCTTTGACTTTAACGGGCGGTTTTCACCTTTTTCGAAAAATTTGAAAAATTTTCTCTGGCCCGTAGCCTTTGATGGGTAACACTAAACTTAAAGAATATTATATATTTGGAATCAGCACAATAAGCTTACTCTTTGATACATCTATTGATACGAAAACTGATTACAGATCATCAAAAATCCAAATTTATTCTTTTGTTACCTTTTCATTTTCAGTTAGTAATACTTGATAAATAGATAGATGTTTTTGTCTTACTATTGGAATCCAGAAACGATTGTTCTCGAAAAAGATGCCTGCTTGCCTATTATCTTGACTCTAGCGTAAAAGCAAGGAGAAATAAAGTCGTTTATAGATGAAAGAATACAAACTTGTAAAGAATTTCAAGAGTATTTGCAGATAGTTGTCTGCGGAAAAGAGCAAGCAACCCCAAAAATACAGTATAAAACGTAAAAAATTAGTAGAAAGTAAGTAGTTAAGTAAATTTAGTGGTAGATAAGTAGTTTTAACACTAATTTGGTGGGAAACGACATTTTTGACAAAAATATACATCCACAGAGAAATATTCCATTTTATGTCATAAATTTGCAAAATATGTCCCTTTTATGTCCCACATTTCTAAAATATGTTCCTTTTTGTGCCCGGCACATAGGAATATGTCCTTTGGACATAAAATATGTCTCGTTGGCAACCCTACTAGATATCAATAACTAGCAGCGTTGTCTAATGCTTCTTATTTCGGTTCGGCACTTCTAGCAACTAAATACAATTTTTCAGCAGATATTGCTGTGGCTCTACTAATCAAGGTAATTGAAGCACTTTTATTTATGTGACTTTCTTTGAAGCTGTTGGGGATTTTTCTGCATAAAATAACATGTTTAAACTGTTAGTTCCTGGATTTTGGTTAAAGACATTTCACGCAGATTTTAATTTCAACGAAATTTGAAACCCCTCTCGATCTCACAGCCAGTAAATTTTAATTGAGCAGTAAAGCTAAGGTTGAAATGGCTAAACTCACTAAAGTATTGAAAAAAATTCTATATCAGTCACCAAAATGTTTAATAATGTAACATTTTTAGTTTTCCGCCCAAGCTCAGAATTGCCTTTTTTATTTTTTTTCCTCCTCGAAGTTTTTGTTCTGTTGTTTGACTGATGACACAATTTACTGTATTTAAGTTGCCTTCTGTTTGAGGCTTGTTAGCCGTTTGCCTAACAAGCTGACAGATTTGTATAGTCAGAAGCCAGCACTAAGCAAGAATCGTCCCCAGATTGTTCAAAAGTCGCTGGGGTACCTCCTATGTTTAACGGGGGTAACCAACAATTATGGGTAACTGATATAGTAATAAAACAATAGGCAAAATTACCGCCCTATTCTGGTTTTACCAGTTATATCTCGTGTTCTTGAAAAGTGCATTAAACGTTTCACGCAGATTTCAATTTCAACAAAATTTGAAATCCCTCTCGCTCTCACAGCCAGTAAATTTTAATTGAGCAATAAAGCTAAGGATTAAATGGCTAAACTCAGTTTTAAACAGCATTTAAAAATAGTCTATATCAGTCACCAAAATGTTTAATAATGTAACAATTTTAGTTTTCCATCCAAGCTTAGAGTTGCCTTTCTTATTTTTTTTCCTCCTCGAAGTTTTTGTTCTGTTGTTTGACTGATGACACAATTTACTGTATTTAAGTTGCCTTCTGTTTGAGGCTTGTTAGCCGTTTGCCTAACAAGCTGACAGATTTGTATAGTCAGAAGCCAGCACTAAGCAAGAATCGTCCCCAGATTGTTCAAAAGTCGCTGGGGTACCTCCTATGTTTAACGGGGGTAACCAAAAATTATGGGTAACTGATATAGTAACAAAACAATAAGCAAAATTACCGCCCTATTCTGGTTTTACCAGTTATATCTCGTGTTCTTGAAAAGTGCATTAACGTTTCACGCAGATTTCAATTTCAACAAAATTTGAAATCCCTCTCGCTCTCACAGCCAGTAAATTTTAATTGAGCAATAAAGCTAAGGATTAAATGGCTAAACTCAGTTTTAAACAGTATTTAAAAATATTCTATATCCGTCTCCAAAATGTTTAATAATGTAACAATTTTAGTTTTCCATCCAAGCTTAGAGTTGCCTTTCTTATTTTTTTTCCTCCTCGAAGTTTTTGTTCTGTTGTTTGACTGATGACACAATTTACTGTATTTAAGTTGCCTTCTGTTTGAGGCTTGTTAGCCGTTTGCCTAACAAGCTGACAGATTTGTATCGTCAGAAGCCAGCACTAAGCAAGAATCGTCCCCAGATTGTTCAAAAGTCGCTGGGGTACCTCCTATGTTTAACGGGGGTAACCAAAAATTATGGGTAACTGATATAGTAACAAAACAATAGGCAAAATTACCGCCCTATTCTGGTTTTACCAGTTATATCTCGTGTTCTTGAAAAGTGCATTAACGTTTCACGCAGATTTCAATTTCAACAAAATTTGAAATCCCTCTCGCTCTCACAGCCAGTAAATTTTAATTGAGCAATAAAGCTAAGGATTAAATGGCTAAACTCAGTTTTAAACAGTATTTAAAAATATTCTATATCCGTCTCCAAAATGTTTAATAATGTAACAATTTTAGTTTTCCATCCAAGCTTAGAGTTGCCTTTCTTATTTTTTTTCCTCCTCGAAGTTTTTGTTCAGTTGTTTGACTGATGACACAATTTACTGTATTTAAGTTGCCTTCTATTTAAGGCTTGTTAGTGCTTTGGCTAGCAAGCTGACAAATTTATATAGTCAGAAGCCTGCACTAAGCAAGAATCGTTCCCAGATTGTTCAAAAGTCGCTAGGGTATCTCCTATGTTTAACAGGGGTAACCAAAAATAAAGGGTAACTGATATAGTAACAAAACAATAGGGAAAATTACCGCCCTATTCTGGTTTTACCAGTTATACCTCGTCTTCTTGAAAAGTGCATTAAAGCCAGAATATACGAACATTTGTAAATGTATAAACTGCTACATCCAGCTGAATTTAGTTTCAGGAAGTTAGAACTAAGGAGATGTCATTATCATATGTAATTTCAGTAATGAATGAGGTCTTATAGAGAACTATTAGAATAGCCGGGTTTTTTTCTGGGTTTGATTGAGCTATTTGTTACTTTAGAGCGCAGACCCTCGAATATTACTACAAAATGTAAATCCTACGGTTTAAGTCGGCCTACTTTGGCTTTGCTTCGTGATTACCTTCAGAATAGAGAGCAGTATGTTTACTTGAATGGATTTTCTTCAAATGAAAGGCTCATAAATTGTGTTGATTCTAAGGGATCTCTTTAAGGTCCTGCTCTTTTTTTATTTTCGTTACCAACCCTGCTAATGCTATTGCAAGAGCTTTTAGGAATAATTATTTAGTTAATCCTGTATCTTTTGGGACTAAGATTACTATATCCTTGTTTACTGTTGATACAATAATGATGTGTGCTGCGCCCACCGAACAGCTGCTTATTTTTACAATTATTCCACCATTGACCAAAATATGTCAATGGTTTGAGACAGATTGCACTTGAATACAATTATACTTATTCTTTAGAAAAAAAATTGAGTTGTTTGTTTTTGCTATTAATTGGTTTTTATGCATTCTATTTATTATTTTTTAGGGTTATTGTTGCTTCGGAATAAAGATTATGACACTACGCAGTTTTATTGAGTGCGTCTTACACATGTCTTATTTCTCAGTACGTCGTTTCACTTTCAAACTCGTTATACCATTTATTTGTTGTAATTATCATTTTTTAGTTAGCAGCACACTCTCGCAAGCAACACTTCCAACGTGCTATCGATTTATTGTTTGTATTTTTTTGGGAAAACAAATATTACTAAAAGCTTCCTAAATAGTAGTTAAAATATATATTCCAATTAAGGGAAATTTGGACTTCTTGGGAGGATGTAAGGAGGGAGACTTTGAACAGATTCAAAAGGAGAAGGGGCGTGCGTAGCTATATTGGACCAAGGTGGCTTGATGCTGCAGTAAGTTGTTAGTAGTAGTAGTAATAGTTTTCCCATTTAGATTTGTGGCCTAGAAATACTATTAGTCATTTTTAAACTGTCTTATTGATAAATTTTGAACACGCAGGCAAAATACTTCACATCTTGTATTCATCATGACCTCAATATACCTTTTGTGGTTAGACAAAACTTTGTTGATATCTTCCCCTTATGGCAGACTATTGACCCTATTTAGACAGTTTTTTCCGTCTTTTCCTACGGATACCGCAACCTTGGGCTCAAATTCAATTCAGGAAAATACTAAGTTTTTTTTTTTCAATCGGCGAAACGATAATTTTTGGATTCTTTATCCTTTTGCACCTCCGTTGTTCCGAATGTTGACCTATTTCATATTTGGGCTTCCGTCGACACCTCTATATGACATACTCGTAGTTTTTGATCGCTCAAATTTCTAGCCAAATATCTCTTTCCTGTGTTATTATTTTTCAACAATTTCTCCTCAATTTAACAAATTGTTTGTCACATAAATCTGGGTAATTTGTGAGCCATTTTTTGGCCACTTCCGAATGATGAATTACTACCAAATTTTACCGGTATGTTTACTTCCAATGACGGTATGAAAATACAACATCAAAATCAATCCCTTTGTATTCTCCCCCTTATATAAAAAACAAACAAATTACAGGCGATTGGGATAACAAAAGGTATCAACAAACTTTGTTACACAAGATTTGATAGTACAGGAGAAGGAAACTCCCTTCATTTGCGTAATAATTTATGTTCGTTTTAAGTTTAATGTTGCTTCTTAGTAGAATGCTTATAATGAATTTACGTGAAGCTATAGGAATTACCATGCTATTTGCGTGAAGCTATAGGAAAACATTTCCAGAGCATGTACTTATGAATTTGCTTGCCTTATGTTTCTTGGCGTCTTTTCAGAGCATGTACTTATGGATTTGGGTGGATTATGTTCCCTCCCATGCTATTCTATAGCGCTATGTTCCCTCCTATGTTATTCTATGGGACCTCTACACGTGATTAAAAACGTTTTGAAACTATAGTCAAGGTTGTATAAGATAATCAGACTGGGTTTTTGTTATTGATATCAGCTGCACATGGAATTGCACAAGAATGTTCTCAAAAGTGTAATAGATATGAACCGTACAAGAAAACCCACGCCTGAGGCAGTGCCGTTTGACGTAGACATTTTAAAAACCTGGCAATCCTTTTCCTATAAAGTGACCAAGTTATGTTTTGAAACTATAGTCAAGGCTTTATAGGATAATCAGACAGGTTTTTGTTATTGATATTGACGTGGACACGTTTGACGTGGACATTTTAAGAAAAAGCTGGCAATCTATAAACTGGTCCAACATGATTTGAGAGTAAAGTCGAAACTATATAACTCAACCAGAGTGGTTTTTGAGCCAACATCCGTTTTTTAGGTGCCAATCAGAGGTTGCTCAATATACGATTACTTGATCGGTGATTGGTTACAAATAAAAGGAGTGATTTTTTATTTGTCCTTGAGATTTTGTATAAAATTATCATACCTTACGACTATATTTTCATAATGATTTGACATATCATGGATAGTACACTAAATATTATCGACTTTGAAGCAATGGATACATCAATTTACAATGTGAGTACAGCTTACTAAATTTCTTAATTTATTTCCAAATAAAATCATTTTACCACCCCACTAGTAAATTCAAATTTCAGGGGGACATAGCCCCCCTCCCCTCCAACAATACAAACCTTACAATATGATGAGTATACTCGCTGGAAAACGCAAAGTACGCTCTTTTTCCACTATGCAAACTTACATCTCCCCTCCTATTTTTACGAGTTTAATTCTTTAGAAATAGTTATTTCGTTCAAAATGTCCTTTTTTCACATTCATTCTATTAAAATGCGCTTTCTTTATCTGCTTAAATAGAAGCATCTGTTTTACGGAAAGGTCCAGTTTTGGAAAACAGGCCCCACACGCTCGTGTTATCACAGATTAATAACACACGTGTTTGTCTAACTCAAGACACATTGAAAATAGAGATAAAGTTGTTATTAAAATCGTTAATTAAAAGAATAGTACACTAAACTTAGAATTTATATATACATCGAAATCGTATTCGAAATATTTTCTTGGGAAGAAATTTAAGTTTTGTATAAAAAAGGGCATAGAGCGCTACAAATATCAGAATCGACTTTAGGGTGGAGGGGGGGGGGGGGTAATTTATATTATGGGAAGATGTTTTTGAAATCCCCCTTCCCCCCAAACTCAAAATTTTCCAAAATTTTACTTTAGAACCTTTTTTAATTATTTCTAAAGTGCTAAGTCATAGAGTGCTACAAATATCAGAATTGACTTTTGAGTGCAAATTATATTATGGGGAGACGTACGTTTTTGAAATCCCCCGCCCCCCCCCAAACTAAAACTTTTACAAAATTTTACATTCGAAGCTCTTTAAATATTTCTAAAGTGCTAATCGGTATCGCGTTACAAATATCAGAAACGACTTTAGGGTGGGAGGTGATTTATATTATGGGAAGATGTTTTTGAAACCTCCCTTTGCCCCCAAACTCAAAATTTTCCAAAATTTTACTTTAGAACCTTTTTTAAATATTTCTAAAGTACTATGACATAGAGTGCTACAAATATCAGAATCGACTTTAGAGTGCAAATTATATTATGGGGAGACGTTTTTGAAATCCCCCTCCCCCCAAACTAAAACTTTTACAAAATTCTACATTCGAAGCTCTTTAAATATTTCTAAAGTGCTAATAGGTATAGCGTTACAAATATCAGAAACGACTTTAGGGTGGGAGGTGATTTATATTATGGGAAGATGTTTTTGAAACCTCCCTTTGCCCCCAAACTAAAACTTTTCCAAAATTCTACATTAGAAGCTTTTTAACTATTTCTAAAGTGCTAATAGATATAACGCTACAAATATCAGAATCAACTTTAGAGGACAATTTATCTGTAAAAAAGGGGTTATTATTTCCTTACTAAATTTTTCTTCTTTTTTAAGGATGAGGATTCCTGCAATTACTTTCCCCCAGAAAAGAGAGCTAAGGCTAATGGTATTACTCCAATGCAACAACTGGAGATAGCCCAGCCATCCAGGGCCAAACGAATACAGTCTGGTCAAAACCGAAAAGAGAATGGGCGGCTGCTCACAGGATGGTGAACCCCGCTGACTCATCTGTACAAGCCAGTGACATCGCCACCACATCTATGCAAGAAACGGACGGCCCTCAACAGTAGTCTGAATTTGGAAATGTGGGTATTTACACCTCTAGCTTCTACCTATTTCTATCCAACTTTTTTTTTTTTTTAGTATTTTCTTTTCGCCATTTTTCAACACCGTAAAAGTGTATGTCAGAGATATTAAAATGTTAATCCTCCGCCCCCAACCATTGTTTTAAATTTCTCTGCTCCCCTCAGAGATAGCTGAATATAATGCATTTTTTTTATTGGCAAAGAAAGCACTCTTTTGTGTCTTTCTGAACTTTCTGTGGGAGGGGGGTGGAGGCAAGTATTTAGTTTAAATAATTCTAGAAGGGATTGAGTTTTGAGGATGGGGTGAAAAAATGAACAAGGTTTTTTTTAACTTTATAAAATAATGGTTCTTTCACATAGAAAATAAAACCTTTTTTCTATAGGATAATGAATTAGCCTTTTCGCCATTTATTCAACATTGTAAAAGTGTGTGCGTGTGTGTGTTTGTTTGTGTGTGCACGTGTGTGCGCATGTGTGTATGTGTGGGTCTGTGTGTGTGTATGTGTGTGTGTGTGTGTGTGTGTGTGTGTGTGTGTGTGTGTGAGTATGCGTGTGAATGTGTGCGTATGTGTGTGTGTGTACGCGTGTGTGCGCATGTGTGTGCATGTGTGTGTGTGTGCGCACGCGCGTGTGTGTGTGTGTGCGTGTGTGTGTGTGCGCATGTGCATGTGTGCTAGTAAAAAAATTTGTAATTTATTATGCATTTGTTTGATAAAACTTTCCTCAAAGAAAAAAAAATTGTTTGATAAATCCGACTAAGAAAAAAAATAGTGTGCTATAATTGTGATAAAACTTTTGTCAAAGAAAAAAAAAATCCATTCATTTTCTAGTTTCAGGGGGAAGCTACGAAAACAACTGCCTTCCCTGGCCCAGGACTTCAAAATATCATGGGCAATTGCCCCCTCTCGCCAAATGATGTTAGTGAAGGTATGTCATTTAATATCCCCCTGGATTTTCAATTTACAACTGAAGAAATGGAGAGCCTTATGCAAATTGTTGGACCTAATGTTTCCGGGGACATTTTTGACGATGACTTTACTATTCGTGAATTGGGTCCTGTACAAATAGATTCAGGACTTGAAAATAGAATCGCGTCCCCGGAACTATGTGAATTTTATTTGCTGGAGTCTATTCTAGGTTACTTGCAAACACATAGGGTAGATTTTAATCCCCCCGAGGAAAACGTGGTTGACGGGAGTGTCATTTTAACAGACCTTTTAAATGGTCTTCATACCTACATCAACCGAATTCTAGCACTTATTGAAATGCAAATTCAGAAATGGGGGGGTCAGGGGGGATTAAAGCATCAGTAAATCAAAAAGTTTATTTACAAAAGGGGACATTTTTTATTTTCATTTTTCAACTGGCAATCAAACTTTTTACCCTGGTCTAAAGGACTGTGAGGGCAACTTTTTCAACTGTGTTACTAAATTAATATCAACTTTTGACACGTTTAACAAGAGGGGAAGTGGGTCCACAATTTTATACATTGAACACATGGATCTGAATCTCAGTAGATTAAAAAAAACTATTTTAAGAGGGGCAGGGGGTAACAAAATAAAATGCCACCCAGATTTTTCGGCTACAAGAGGATTTCAGGGTTTCAAATTTTAAACAGGGCTGCAATGCTTTAAACGTGCATTTTTAGCAGCAGCCCATAAACCATTGAATTATAAGTCAACAATGAAAAATCTCGCCAAACCTGCTCGTAACGGTGGAGAAAATTTCCCTAGAGTAAATTTCGACCTTTTTGTGGTAAGATACCTAGGGTCTTTGAGAGAGACACCTGTGTTTTGATAGGTAATCGGTAAGCTCGGGTTAGAGAGGCTGGGTCACTGGTACCATGAAGTATTCGTGCTTGGGGGAAAGAACTAGGATAAAAAAGGGGTTCCGTGTTAAGCTAGGAAGCTAACGGTAGATTATTCTAAAAATTGGGCTGGGGTTATCTATGAGCCTCCCAAAGCTGTAAATTGCTATGGTAATTTTTTCCCCGTTACGGCAATTAGTTGACTCTTATCCCAAGGCAAGAACAAAGGAGAATGTCACTATTGCCCCATGTGCCTTTCCTCATTTAGATCTGAGCGAACATTCTCGGATCCCATGAGATATTGTAAACTTCATGGCAATCAAAGAATAGAAATACAGGTAGAAGGAGAAAATACTTTACAATTTAAAAACTTCCAAAATTCCCTGCTACAAGTTGATAAAGTATGTTTGGACTGTGAATCAAGACTGGTGGAGGTATCAGATCCATCAAGGGCAAATGTAGTCGGGGGACAAAAACTAGGTGCGTGTTCCTATGCGCATACCCGTCGTGATTCCAATAACAAAATGCAGCTGGAAGAGTTTTTTTTGGCTATAGATGAGGAGGGTAACATGGAAAAGTTATTGTTGTCCCAAATAAAAAACAGTAAATCGTGCAATTTCACGATTGCGTCACACCAACATCCTAAATCCCTGATAAGGTAAGGAATAACTAACGCTTGAAAAGGGGCCAATTTGTTAGGTTTTCTGAAATGCTTCTGCTCCAAAGGACATGGTCCAGGATTACAACCACTTTATTGGTCCCAAATCAATGGGAAAAAGTAGATTTCGGGGGTGAGCTTATAATTCATGTAATTTAAAAATTAAACAGCAGCTCTTTCTTCCGGTTTTTATACATAATTCTAACTACGATCTGAAGTATGTTCTACCAGCAATAGCACATCTTCAAAGAAATGGAGCAGTGGATGATACATGGGTGATAGACAGCTTTTCCTACAAAATCATTCCTAAATCATCGGAAAAGTTGCTTGTTTTGGAATTTATGTGGAGATATGTTGAAGACGACGCTGAGTACACGAATAAAATTCTCTTTTTAGATTCCTACAGTTTTTCCCCAAATCATTGAGCGAATTAATTCAAGTGCAGAAAAACGATGACGGCTGCAACGCTTTCCCCCTTCTCAAGCAACAATTTCCAAATGATTTATATGGTTTGTTGACGGTCAAGGGCATCTATACTTATGATTATTACTGTTCCATGTCGAGATTTGCCGAGGAAATTGTTCCATCGATCGAATCGTTTTACGACAGTCTACATGACCGTAGGCTCACCCCTGAGAAATACACTTTTGCTAAACAAGTGTGGATGGAGGGAGGATGTAAAAATGGATGTGACTTCCACAAGGTATATATGTCGACGAATGTGTCAACTTTGTTAGATAATATTTGTAAAAACACAGACAAAATTTCTGGGAAACTTAATCTTAATTTAGGGTATTATTTTCATTCCTTTATTTGGTAATAGACCCCATCCTAAGAATTAGCGGGGAAAAAATTGGGCTAATCACTGACATCGATCAGCACCTGTTCATCGAAAGGTCAATGAGGGGTGGGTACGTTTTTCACGGGGATCGTATTTTGAAAACTGATCCAACTTGAGAGAAGACGGGGACAAAATTGGATGTAGTTTTCCTTGATATGAATTTTCTCTACCTCTCGGCCTTGTCCCATTATGCGCTACCTTGCGATGACTATAAATTGCTCAATGACCCTCAAGCTCCCCATTTCCCCAACATTGACAGTGTTGAGGAGAATGGACCGGTCGAATGGTTTTTTGAAATTGATGTGAAGATACCAGTTGAGCTTCACGATTCAGTAAAGAATTTTTTTCCCATGCATCAATAGACCTGTGACTAGGGACTCTTTGGGCCCTCAAAATAGGCGTTTAGTCGAGGTAGAAGGATTGCATTGGTCACCTTCAAAACAAAAACTTATTGCTGACCTTCTGCCTAAAAAATATATTGTTATACACAATGGGACTTTAAAATCAATGTGCAACAACGGTTTCAACGTCACAAAGGTTCATAGAGCCCTCCAGTTTAGCAAAAAACCCTATCTAAAAACGTTTGTTGACGCCTTTGTCAAGAAACGTTCTGAAGCGCAAACGAAAGCCGAAAAAGAAATTTATAAGCTCATTTTGAATTCGGCTTTCGGTAAAATGTGCGAGAGTGTTCGCAATAGGAATCGTTGTGACGTCGTGACCGATCCCAAACAATGTGCTCAAACTATTGCCGATCCAAATTACGCTTCCTTCACAATCATTGGCCCGGACATGGTACTATTGAATAGGAAAAAAAGAAGCATTGTCCTGAGTAAAAATATTGCTGCAGGTAGTGCGATCTTGGAGATCTCTAAAAAGCTCATGTTGGAACTACAATGTGACTAGGGTACAGTGGCCGGAGAAGGGGCAAGTAGAGGTCTGCTACGGGGACACAGATTCTCTACTGCTAAAAGTAAAAACCCCAAACCTACTTGATGATTTAGCGCACGGTGAAATCATCAGCTGACAGATGGACAACACTAACTGGGGGAGTCTATACCAAGATCTATTGGACTGGCAGGCGAAATATCAACGATTATTTTTTAAATCATACCTGTGAATTAACGTTATTTCCAGTGGCGAGTGAGCAAACTTAAATGAGTACTGCAGGCTAACGCATGATGTGAGACTCAAGAAACGTTAATAAGAAGCGCGCACTCGCTCAATAGATAAGAATTTCGACAAGGACATCTAGAGGAATTGTATTGTTTAAAATACAATTCCACGAGCCAAATTGTTGGCAATTCGTTCACTAAACTACAGAAAATTTACTGTAAATATAGAAAAAATTGCCATGAGTACCATTTCCGACAAGGTCTATGTTTGTCAAGACGGTGTCACTACCCTCCCCCTGGGGCACTTTTTAACTTCCGACCGAGCCGAATGTGTTATCCATATGGAAAGTCTCGGTTTGAGTAAAGTACAATAATTTTTTCCCAAAGCCTTGGTGGGGGGGGGGGCTCGCGGGGGAGGGGCCTCGCGGCCCGGGGGGCCGGCCGTCAGCGAGGGGCGCACAGCCACTACCAAAGTTATCTTTCTTTTACTTAGAGCAGATTTTTTTCTTGTAAATATACATGTTGCATTGAAAAAAAGTGATATTTTTCAGTGTATTTTTCATTAAATGTTGTATTTTTTGTAAATAAAGTATATTTATTAAAGTGCTTTTTATATGGCATTTTTTTATAAATTAAAATAGTATATTTTTCTTTGTTTTCTGTAAAGTGTTGTTTTTTATAATACAAGAAATATGATTCTTTATTGATTTTGTTCTTCTTATTATTATTCTTGAACGGAATAGGGAAATTATTTAGCCATTAGACAACTATGGTCTACAGTTAGTTGTCCAGGTGAACTGTTGAAGGGAACATGTATCAATTTAAAACACCATTTAGATCGTTTCTGTGTGGGCAATCAATGTCAGGCAAAACAACACTCTTAACTAAAATAATTAAAAATTGTGATAAAATGTTTGTGGAAAAGCTGAAAAAATCTACTATTGTTACAGTATTTGGAAGGAGTCATACGATAAAATAAAATCAATTGACACAGCGGGATCGGTGCAGATACAATTCATACAGGGACTTGATATTTCAACATTATTGAACCAAACTCTTGGCTGATTATTGACGATATGGATGAATCCATTGAATAATGGTCCCAGGAAATGCTGCAATTGTTCACTGTTCGCTCTCATCATGAACAGATTTGAATTACTCTGGTTCTACACAATCTCTTTCATCAAAGCAAATGTATGCAAAAACTTGCATTGAACTGCACCTACTATATCATCTACAGAGTTGTTCGTGATTCTAGCTCGCTAATAACTCTCAATAAACAAATCTATCCAGGTGCCCCCAAATTTCTGCTCTCAGCGTACAATCAGACAACTAATAAATCCTACGGCTACATCTTTTTGGACCTTAATCAAAACGCATCCGAGGTTCTGTGTGAAGCCAAATAAATTTTTGACATTGAAATTACAGTATATTTCCCCATGAACACCAAAAAGACCTATAAGTCGCTATCATGACACTGAAGAAACTACATGAAAATAGACATTTATTTTCAGTTCTAAGAACTTCAAAACCCCAACTTAGGAAAGCCATACTCAAACATGGTATTGACAATGATTTCATTAATCTAATATCTGAACTTTGTTTAAATTTGACCGAGGGCAATGTTCAACTGCCAAAAGTAGTTAAGCAACAGGCAAAGCAACATCGTTCCCTTGTACGTACATTGGCTTCTAAAAACAAAGGAAAGAATTTTAAAAGGAAACGACTTCTTCAGGCAGGCGGTAGCTTTTTCACACTTTTACTGCCAATAATTGCAGGACTTGTAAATATTTATCTCTAGAAAGTGGCCAAACCCTATAAATTGACTCCAATAGAACTCGCTCTCATCCGTGGAACACTTTGAGAACAATTTAAGTGAATTCCTTGACAACGAGAATATTAAAGATGATAAAAAACTGCATTTACTTCAAGATGCACTTCGCCGAGTAGACAAACATAATCCCTATCGTGTGAAGGCCAGTGGTATTGATCACAAAAAAATCATCTCCTCAAGATTCTGCTGCTGCTGCTGCTGGACCACAATTAAAGAAGGAGGAATTGAATTCAATTGTATCAAAAATTGGAAATATAATGCCCCTCTCATATCGTGAACAAATTAAACGACTCATAACTTATCTCATGGAAAGTGGTCAAGATCAAATTCAAGTTGATAACAATGTTAAAGGGATTATAATTCAAGGCAAGATATAAAATCTTCTCTATTTAATCTATGATATGGTTACAAATCGTAAAGGACTATTATCATTTGACGATCATCTATACAACTTTCTAAATGCATTAAACTTCCCCAAAAGCCTTATTAGCAATAGGCAAATTCTAAAAAAATTAAATGAACATGCACCAGCACCATTAAAATATGAAGAAGAAGAGGAGGAAGATTTTAAATCAATTTTGGAAAATACTAGCAAACCTAGTCTAAACTTGACAATAAGGAGCAGCAGCACACCATTGATAGCTAGACAAAAGCGAAGACGTATCAAGTCACCATCACCCCCATCGCCAACCACCAGTATACAAAAGGATAGTGGACATTACACTACACGTTTACATTCAAAATGGTTGAAGTTCTGAAACGTGTTTATGAAAATATTGGTGAAGCGGGGAGTTTAAGTTCCCCCACCAGTCTTTCCAAAGTCACTGGTGTTCACGCTAAAAGTGTACAAGAATATCTACAAAATGAATCAATTTACACTCTGCATAGAAATCATAGACTTTTTGCTAATCATTATCGAAAAACTAGTGCCTTTTCCCCATCGTATTTAATGCAAGCTGATCTCTTATCTCTAGGTCAGATTCAAAGACGTTACAATACACCCCACAGATATATTCTACTTGCAATCAGTGTTTATAGTCGTTAGGCATATGCCATTCCATTGCGCTCGAAGAGAGGTGTTGAAGTTGCTCAGGCCGTTGAAAGTATTCTCGGACGGAATTCGTTTATAAAAAAACTCAAAACAGATCGTGGTAGTAAAATTGTTCATCCTCATATTCCAAAAGGATAAGCGAAATATAATACATTGCTCTATTATAGTTATAGTCCTATAAAGGCTGCATTGGCTCAAAGATTGATAAGAACTATTCGACTTTTAATTTCCAGATATTGAACATTGAAAAATACATCTGCTTTTATTCATGATTTAGATAAAATCATGTTGATTTATAATCAACGACCTCATCGATCAGTGTCCAACTCAACCCCAACGGAAGTTCATCATTCTGATCATGATACAATTGATACTTTTCTTAAACGATATTCCAATGAAAGGATCGTGAAGAAAGAAAAAAATTAATGTTGGTGATACTGTTCAAATTAATAGAACAACTAATGTTTTTGAAAAGGGTAATTACTTGTGGTCCACAGAACTTTTTAAAGTGGCAAAAATCCTAGACACTAAACCCATAACTTATCGGTTGCGTGATACCAAAGATGAAGAGATTCTCTGTGGTTTTTATGACTATGAGCTACAAAAAGTTAAAAATAATATTGAAATCTATCAAATTGAAAAGATATTAAAGACTTGTACTCACACGGTTAGGAATGAGCTACTCGTTTAGTGACTTTTGTCAACCTCTGAATTCGATTCTGTAATCGGTAAAGAAAAAATTAGACTTGCCAAGTGATTCATGTTTAACTTTTATGTTCAGGATTCCCGATCTCTTTTACAATGACTTGACTATAACAAATGTCTTTCGACTGAAACTCTCTAACGCCCGAAAATTCGACGGTGCGAATGCAGTGGTTTTTGTCGACTGTATTCTCAAAAATACCTACGACATATTGTGAAAGGATCATTTGTATTATATACAAATTATACTATTCGATTGATCCCTCTTTTTCGGTTATGAATAGGTTGAAGCACTTAAATCTAGCGAATATCCACATGTCAAATTGAAATATATTGAATATGATGATATGAGAGATTTGTGTCGTACAATCAATAGAAAAATCTCATATCGTAGGAATGGTACATTCCATTTTAATTATTAATTGAAACACGATAGGATTTACATTACCTCACCTGTTGACAGTGAAATAATTATTCTCAATAATAATCTGAGAGACGTTCTTGGCTTTAAACAGAATATGATCAATGGGAAAAATGCTGGCACTGTTTACGGGATGGATCAAGTTATTTTTGCTAATTATTCACCTGGTTTCGCCTCGGACTCTTGCATATTTTTCTATGCATCTTTTGTGAAAACATCGAGAGTTGGTAATTCAAATGTCCACCTCCTACGTGTTCTTGAATGAAAAATCACCTAGGAACTTGTTCATCATTATAATATAAAGCATCTTCAGTATGTTCCTGTAAACACTTCGTATTTGGAACTCTGTCAGTTAACACTAAGAAGTGAATTGGGTGATCTTATAGCAATAACAAAAGGCTTAGCAGTGATTACATGTCATTTTAGACCCATTGTCGGCGTCATCAACACCACCTAAAATGAACAATAGAAGAATTCCACTTGTCTGTCCCAATATCGATTGCTATGTTGGTGCTCTGAGTTCACGTCAAATAGGCAATGGATTGAACTGCTGTAAGGGGTGTACTAAAATGCCTGGTTACGGTATTTTTATCTGTTTTGCGAGTATATTTTTTTCAGTATCACCCCTTGCCATAAAGTATCTTTTGAATGACTCATCAAATTTCGCCGTCTTAACGGTCTTGAATTGGGGGTCGGGTACGAATTTCAATAGGAGTTTTCAGGAAAATATTAGATATTTTGCAAGGACTATTGGTGAACACCTCACATATCGACAAAATGGGGAGGGATTGAAAAGGATGCGTGCGCGTCATTCACTCATCAGTCTCCACCCAGGCGGGAAGCGAAGGACATCAACAAGGACTTTGAGGAATAAAACAAGGAAGACTAATAAGCAGAAGAAGAAAAAGAAAAAGATTGTTAGATCAAAGAAGGATTTCTTCTCTTAAGATGACTTAACTCCCCCACAAGGAATCATATCCATCAATCAGTTCCTCATTGAATCTATTCAATGCTGAAAATGTTGATATCAGTGTCAAGTATGTGTTACTATGAACAATTTCACCCCCAACAACCCCTCTCGGAAAATATACACTTTCAAATATTTTCCATTAAGACTATTTCATTGATCTGTCGTCAACATTTATTGATTTAAATGTTGCGGTGAAGAAAAAGTCAGATAATACAACTCCAACTGTTGCCGATGGTATCTCATACGAAAACTGTATTCTACACAACCTATTCAAACAAATTAATGTATTTATTAATGGAACATTGGTGAGCACTTGCAATAATCTATCCAACTATGCAAGCTACATACAATTTATGATGATGACACCAAAGGTATACAAGGATCTGAGAGTACAGTTATAGGGCTCTGAATTTCGTTCTGGTGTTCTTACTGACGGTGAGTTGACTACTGCAGTGAACCATGAGTATCATCTGGATGGATAATTAAGTCTAGAGATACTCAATATATCTCAATGGTTACCCCCAAATGTCGAGATTGACATAAAGTTGCAACTGGCTCCATCGAATTTCATTTTGAGAAAAACACTTCCTGCAGCACCCGATGCAAATGTCTTTGTTGAATCGGAAATTCTCCAACTTCGAAAACAACGGGCTATGAGTTACGTTGCACTTGCAGTAGATAAGCTAAGAGCCAATGGCGACCATATACAGCTTCTTATCCCCCTTACGATAATCAATCAACGTCACATTGCCGATGGTTCTAGTAGCTATACCGTTTTATCATTTATCATTTAAGAAATACCATCAAAATTGGCTTTAGCCTTTGTGAACATTTGCAGTGCCGTCTGATCCTGGACTGTATCCCCCATGATTTTAATTTATTTGGTACATCCAGTCTCGTGTGTAAAGAGAACTGTAGCCCACTGTAAACTCTTTAATTTGAAAAAAAATCCTATAGAACTCTGTACGAGTTGACCCTGCAATCCCTAGATCATGACTCTCAAATATTTGAAAATGGAATAACCGATTCAATTTTTTCAAAAAATCATGGTGTAATTATTTTGGACTTTGCAGGGACCCAGGAAATGAGCATAGTACGAACAGGGAATGTACGTTTAGAGTGTATATTTGCCGATGCTTTGACTGAGATTATCACGCTAATATCACTGATTCAATTTGAAACATATTGGGAAATCATACCCGACAGCAGTATTTTACTAGACCTAGCACCATGAACACAAACCAAATAATCAACGTATTTAGTATGGGTCCATACATGTCCCAGTACAAGTCCTGTTGCATACCATCGGACTTAATTGAAAAAATTCCAAGTGTTAACAATACCCTAATCATTGTTAATAGCAGTCCATCGACTTTGAAGGCAGGCCATTGGCTATGCATCTTTCAAACAGCGAAGAATATTGAATTTTTTGATCCTCTTGGCCTATCGTATAAATTCTAAACTCAATAAATCAGTAACTTTATTGAAAGAAGTGGGAAAACTATTATTCAAAATCAACGAAGAGTAAAGGATTTAACGATTAAGACATGTGGCTTTCATGCACTACATTTTTTCATGTTCAAATGTCGTGGTTACATCTACAATCAGTTTCACGACATCTACGTTGCCTTGCCACGATTGAACGACTTTATATTGGGAAATATACTTACAAGCGTGTTTAATATTGATTTTAGTGCCCTACGAATAAAATGTTCTAAAAATGTATGTGAAATCGTTTATTAATAAAAATTTATATACATGATAAAAACGACTTTTCTACTCTTTAGATTTCATCTTCTACTAGGTATTTGTCTACAACAACTAATGCAGGTAGATTATCCGAATTCACAGTATACTGATCCTGATGTAGTGCAATCTCAGGGTCACATTTTCTATAATAGTGTGTAACTTTACTCTTGTCATATTTAATTGTATAGTCAATGATACTATTCTCTTTCATTCTATAAAATTCACAAGTTTCAATTTGTTTATTTGAAGTAATGTCACAAATAGTATCCTCAAGTGGCGAATCACATTCCGTCACAGCCAAATAAAAATCAGTGGGCTTATAATCGTAGTAGTCATTTTTTTCACAACGATGACGTAGAAACCATATTCTTTTGTTTTTCCAAAAGTTGAATCGCTGACCCGGTTCCTCCTCCCAGAACAGTCTAAAACCACGACGATACCAATCTCGTAGAAATAAAATAAAATCACGCTTAAGATTCTTTCTAATCATACCGGGATATGTATTCTCTCACTGATTACATTTATCATAGTGGCAATTGGAGCAAAGGTGCCCTCTAAGATGAGGGTCACACACCTCTTCAAGACAGGAATTACAACCTGTAATTTGTATAGCATATCCTCTATCTAATTTACACGGGTTGCATAATCTACACTTTTCATCATACTCATCAATCATTGTGCAATTCTCACATGATGACCAGCTGCCCAGTGTGTACATACATAGTGGGCATGGATTGAACATTTTTTCATGTGTTGACACTCTCACTGCCACAATGAATCTGAGCTAGCAACAACAAAAAATTGAGTGGGATAGAGAGAGAGGAGTAAATCATCCTTGAACGCCATCTTTCTCATGAAAAAAGTCCTAAATTTCTAAACTAGTGTTTAAAAGCATATCCACAATATCATTTTGGCCGTGTCGTGATCAGTATATCAATAAATTGTGTAAATGCATTTGGACCACGACGTAAAAGCTTCATGCAATAGTCTAATGATGGAGAATCACTTTTCATTATATTAACAAGCATTCCCCGAGAAAATATCTTCCTTTGAATAGACAGCTCTAGAAAATCATCATCTAGAATCAAACGTTTTTCCATAAACACTAGATTCTCCATGATTCGTTCTTTCTCAAATCTATGCTTTCTTAGAGTCCTAACACTCTCACAACCAACTTCAGACTAACCAAAATTTTTTTTCTATGAAAATCACTCCTTTTTATTTGTAACCAATCACCAATCAAGTAATCGCATATGGAGCAACCTCCACAGTATCTGATTGGTTCTTAAAAAATGGATGTTGACTCAAAAAACAGTCTGGTTGAAAACGTGGAGTTGAAACAAACTTGTGTGGGGAATCCCCGCTCATACTGCTCGCTTTTTTGCAATATATAGGAACCGGAGGGGAATCCCCGCTCATTTGGAAAGGTACCGAGGGGACATAAGCAAATGGCATTTAGTTTCAAAACGTGTTTAATCACGTGTAGAGGTCCCATAGAATAACACAGGAAGGTCATGTGAGAAGATATTCACTCTCTTTGAAAAGGTGTAGAGCTTCTATAGAAATGTTTTCCTATAGCTTCACGCATATAGCATGTTGTTTCAAAACGCGTTTAATCACGTGTAGAGGTCCCATAGAATAACATAGGAAGGAACATGGTGCTATAGAATAGCATGGGAGGGAACATAAACCCTTAGAATAGGATAGGAAGGAACTTAATCCACCCAAATCCATAAGTACATGCTCTGGAAAGACGCCAAGGATCATAAGGCAAGCAAATCCATAATTACATGCTCTGGAAAGGCTTTTCCTATAGCTTCACGCAAATAGCATGGTAATTCCTATAGCTTCACGTAAATTGTCAAAATTTTGATCAGATGTCACTGGGGCTTTTGACAGGGGATGGGAAGCAAGAAAGGGCATATAAGGGGGCTGGATGCCCTTTACCACTTTTGAATCTTAAAATGGGATCTAGAACTTTCAACTTCGAATCAATGACCCCCTCTGAAGTTTTTACCAAAACCTTTTCTGTACAAAGTGGCTCTGCTAAAAAAAAGAAGATAAATTGCAGACTCTTGGCTTTTTACTACAGGCAACGCTAGAGCGTTATCTCTGAAAAGGCTCTTTAATAGACAGCGTACTAGTGCAGCCTGAACCAAGAGTGTATATGCTATTTTTTCCCCAGACATTTCACATGGGAGGAGTTTCTGTAAAAACTTCAATGTAGCTCTTCTGATTGAGAATCATAAGTTCTAGTGCCATTTTCAAGAGTCAAAAGAGAACAAAAAAACTCCCTCCTAAGTTCTTTATAGCTGCCTCCGCCCTCTACCTCCTTCCACAACCTCTTATCCAGACATCTTCCCAAAACATCCTATCAAAAATTTTGTTATTCATTTTGTTTGAAATCGTTTAAAAAAATTCAAATAGCAATGCAATCGGCGATGGCAGATACCCTACAGCCCCTAAGGCAAGGACTTTAAATTATGCAAGTTGATTGTTGTTCATATATACCACGATATATACGTTTTATCCATGGGAAGGGGGGATATTTCCTCGGGTGCCCAAACAATATAAGGGCATTAATTCAAAATTTTCAGGGAATGTTAAGAGAAATAATAAGCTAAACCAAAAGACCCTATGTGCATTCAAGCTGTTAAAAGGATGTATCTGCAACATTTATGGAACGGCTGAAGGTATTATACTTGACACTTTTAGGGAGTGTTGGTGAAGATACTGAGATATTATAAAGAAACTATGTACATCCATATTGTCAAAAGGGTGTTTCTATAATATTTAGGAACCGCTAGGAAGTTGAAATTTTCAGGAGTTGTTAAATTAAATCAAAATACACTATATGAATCCAGATTTTCATAAGTGATCATTTGGCATATTTCAGGAAAGGCTAAAAATATTAGCCAGAAATTTTCAGGGGATGTTCAGAGGAATTTGGAACTTAATCAAGAGACGTTAAGTGTACCCAGTTTGTCAATTCAGCGTATCTGCAACCTCTCAGGAACAGCTAAGGGTATTAGGTTGAAGCTTTCTATGCATGTATTTTAATGTGGGTGTTGGACTGATTAAAAAGACACTATGAACATCCAGGGTGTCAAAATGGCGTATCTGCAATATCTAGGGAAAGGTAAGAAGAATTGAGCTTAACGTTTTAGGCAACATTGGAGGATGTTGAACTAAATCAAATGACACCGTGTGCATTAATGTTGTCAAAACGGCATATCTACTATATCTCATGAACTTCCTCATCTGAATGTTCATTCAATTCATATAAAATAAGAATAATGGACTGAAGTAAATGTCTGGTAGAAAAAAATATGGGTGCAAAAAACTTTTTCAAGCGCTTAGGTATCCTCTACCCCGTTAAAGGATCCATTGACTTCCACTTAGTGGCGGATCCAGGGAGGCGCGCGCCCCCTAGCGCAGTCTAAGGTAGTGTATTTAAATAATTTCTAAGACCACACTGGCTAATCATTATAAAACATAAAATCGCGAAGAAAGGTAGAAAACGAGGACAATTAACAGCCAGTGAAAAAATTGAAAAATTATGCAAATATTTCGGTCAAGACCTCCGCTTGACCGTCCTCAGTGCGGAATAAAACTGATAAAAATATAAAAACCAAACCTTAAAATAAAAACACCAAACTAAAATTTGACGACCAGAAGTTTCTCCAGTGTCTCTATAGAGAGCTACCTTTTGGTGAATGTGCTTTTTTTTTATTTCAACTGCCTCCCTGAAAACTTGCGTGAGACTTTTAACGGGGGCAACAATGGAGGTTACGTAAAAAAAATGAAATGGTGTGGACTCTCACACACACGTTGTGCCAAGGCGGAATCAAAAACCTCAGGCCTTTGGCGTAGCCTCGTGGCCTTGTCGATTGAGGATCTATGTTCAGATAACCTCTCCCCCAATTGCTGTTGGGTTCTACCGACATAAAAACAGCCACAAGAACAAGGAATTCTACAAACACCACTACCGAGAAGGGGCTGGTTTTATCTTTGCCGTTGTTGAAAAAATTCTGTATAATATTTGAATCCTTAAAGGCGACATAAAGTTTATGTTTTTTAAGGATTCAATTTATCACTCAATTTTGGAATGTGGGGTATAGCGGTGAAAATTTTCTTATCATCCACCAATGGGATGATATCTGTTAGGCTTTGTGAAGTTGATACATTATTTTCTGCCTTTTTTCGTCTTTTATCTATTACGGTTTCAACTATTTTTCTGGGGAAGCCATTGCAAAATAAAATGCCCTTAATATAGTTCAGTTCTGAGACTAGGCCTATGGGAGGCTCTGAGCTTATTCTTATTACTCGGTCAACCAAAGAAATAACAACTCCTCTTTTTATGCAGGGAGAGCGGTTGGAGGAAAAATGCAAATACCTATCGTTACGCGTAGTCTTTCTATAAATAGAAAATTCAAGGCCAGGAGACTTATTAAAAATTAAGACATCTAGAAAAGGAACTTTCTGGTTATGTTCTAGTTCTAAAGTGAACTGATGGTTAGAGTCCAAAGTGTTTATATGAGTTAAGAAGGAGTTAAGTGACTCCCCTCCATGCTCCCACACAGAAAAACATCATCCACAAATCGACCCCAGAACTGGTGTTTCATAGGAAAATTTTTCAGAGCAGAAGTTTCAATGAATTCCATATAAAAAGTTGCCAAAAATGGTGAAAGACCATTGCCAAAAATAGTGAAAAATGGTGTACCCATGGGAAGACCCCTGATTTGGGTAAAAAATTGATTATTATATCGGAAATATGAGGACAAACTATTGCAAAAACGGACGAGACGCATAATAGTTTCTATATCCAGTGTTTCGTAGTCAATTTGATCAATATTATCTTCTAATTTCCTTTGAAGAGCTAGTTCATATTTTTAATATCGCAAGACGTATACATAGAAATGGCATTGAAACTGGCCAAAATTGTATCTTTTTTATTTCAATGTCTTTTAATTTTTCGACAAGGTCAATTGTATTTCTTATGTATGAAGTTTGCGTTTGCATAATGGGGCGAAAAAAAAACAACTCAAGTCTGCGTTAATTAAACTTGCTCCTAACGCAAGTTTATCGAATCAAACTATTTTGCACCCCCCCCCTTAAATTTTTTTTATCGGATCAACCTATTTTATTGAATAAACAGTCTGTAAAACGATCTTTTCTTATTGACTGCATCTAATCTTACAACAGAATTTATACATATTTATGCGTTTATTAGTAATTTCTTTGTGTCGTCTTCTTGAGCTACTCGGCCCAATAATTACCGAAAGTCTAAAAACGGAAACGAGATACATCGAACGAATCGGCTTTTTATACCGGTTCCAAATATTTGAAACTCATTAATTTTACTGTTACCCATCAATTTTCCCAAGATTTTAAAAAGGGGAGAAACACCCTCCAAAAGTCAAGCGATCTTAATGAAAATCACACGATCGCATTCAGCATTGAAGACGAAGAGATCTATGCTGTAGAGGTTTCAAGCTCTTATTTACGAACATTCGAGATACTGTATTTCATGCCAGAAGAAAGAACACGGACACGTGTTTATTTGTTTTTTCCTTGTGAATGATCGAATTGAACCAATGGTCCTAAAAGATTGGAAGAGGGCTCATTCAAACGAAAATTGAAAGTTCTAGTGCCTGTTTTGAGTGATCAAAAATATTGGAGGGCAAGTAGCCCCCCTCTCACGGTAATTTTTCTTTAAAGAAATCTGAAAAAAATGAGATAGCCATTCAATTCAGCATAGTTTAAAGGTCCGATAATTATGCCTTTGGGGAGGACATGGCTCCCCATAGCCCCCAGGAAAGGGCGGTAAGTTATACAATTTGCCTATTGTTTGCATATAGTATTTGTTGTTAGGATATGTACGGGCATTGTTTTTTGGGAATTTTTTGCAGAGGGGAGGTGGCCCACAGGGAGAGGTTTTCGTGAGAAAAAAAATTTCAGGGGGTAAATTTTCAGGGGAAATCTTGCACGAGGGGATGGAGATTTCCTGGGGTGATTTGAAAAACGGTCAGAAACTAAATGAAAAAAAAAACAATTGAAAGTAAGTAGCAACATTAGAACTTAGAACGAACAGAATTAATTCCGTATATGAAGGGACCAGCCCCTTCTTAAACTCTCTCTCTCTACGCTAAAGTTTGACTATTCGTCGCAATTCTTTAACAATTTTTAAAGAACATTAAGACTTTAGCGTAAAGAGTAAGGGTCGAGGAAGAGGCAGTCCCCCTTATATACGGAATAGTTTCTGTTTGTTATCAGTTTTAATGTTGTTCTTTACTTTCAGCTGAAATTTTTTTTTTTTATTGAATATTTCCAAGAACGGATGGAACAACGCGCACCGTGCAGCTCAATATAAAATGTTCCAATAATTCCAAATTAGTTGGGTATTTCAGAATGTTCACTCGGAAGCTGAATTTTCACGCCAAAATTGTTATTTTGTGTCACAAAATGGCATGAAACGTTATTTGGTTGTTGCATAATCTCCTTTGCTTTTTCTAAAAGACACTAGAACTTCTAATTTCGTTTGAATTGGCCCTACTCGATGTTCATTGGTCATTGGTTCGTCGCGATCTTACCTAAGAAAAAAAAAAGAAGTAAACATGTATCCGTGACCATCTTTCTCGGGTACTCATACACAATTTCACGTTTTTGCTCGTTACCTCACTCTTTTTGGCATTTCTGAGAAAAACACAGAAACTGCGCATCTCACACAAATTACCATCCATTGGGAGTAAAATTTTGACGAAAAAAAAAATATTTGACTTCAAGTGATTTTAACAAAAAATGAAAGCCTAGGCTATCGAAAAACAAAATGAATCAGATATGCCTTTCACTCCTAAGGAAACACGATATGTATCTTCAATCCCTTCTGACAATAATATATTGAGAAAGATATTAGAGTTGATGTACTACTTTTCATTATATCAATGCATTAAATTGGTATTAGTTCGTTACATCAAGTATTCCATGAGTTGACTTTCGGAAAGCACCTCTCCTTGCCAGATAGAAAGGATCAATGGCAAACGGATTCTGCGCTTGTGCTCCAAAAAGAGAGATCTCTCATATCTTTTGTGCTAGTGACAAATAAGTATGGCCGAAATCGATGTAGCTAAATCTAGTGATATTAAAGTGAATTACGAAGCGTTGCTAAAAGAAGTTGAAGTCCTCAGAAAGAAATTGGATGATGAACGACAGAAACTAAATGATGTGCCGCGTGAGTTTGTCTTTACGCCATAGCTTTTGATTTTGTTATTTATTTTTTTTTTGTTCCTGAGTAATATTCAAATATAAAAAATGACCAAAAGTCATTACAAGAGTGACCAAAGACCATTAAATTAACTAAAAGTATGAAATAAACCGACAAATTATAATATTAAAGTAGGTTTAAATTGTTTATGAAAGAAGTCGAAGTCGTCACGAGGATAATGCATGACCAATAATAGAAATTAAATGTTGTGCCGCGTAAATTCGTCTTTGTGACAAATTAAATAAAAAAAAGAAGGTCTTTTTTAACTGAAAGTAAGGAACGACGTTAAAACTTAAAACGAACAGAAATTATTCCGTATATGAAAGGGGCTGTCCCCTCCTCAACGCCTCGCTCTTTACGCTAAAGTTTTTTATTGTTTAAACAAAATAAGAGTTGTGAGAAAGTCAAACTTTAGCGTAAAGACCGAGGCGTTGAGGAGGGCGCAGCCCCTTTCATATACGGAATAGTTTCTGTTCGTTTTAAGTTTTAACGTCGTTCCTTACTTTCAGTTAAAAAAAAAAACTGTTTTTTTTATTTAATTTTTGAACGTTTTCGAATTAATGTAGATTTTGATTTTGCCTCACCGTACATGAATAATTAAAACAAAATTTGAATATTAATTTTACTTTTATTTGGTTAAATGGCTTTCTCGAAACTTGTTTAATTTTATTTACGAACGTTTTTATTAGTAATAAATATACGTAACTTAAGAATTAACTTACGTAACGAACTTCTATATTCATATATTTTTAATACTTATATTAGGGGGTTCGCCTCCTTGTCAATACCTTGCTATTTAAACTACACTTCGAATTTTGTTCAAATTCTTTATAAATCACCCCTTCATCACAAAGGCCGTTATTTAGAATAAATAGCTCTCATGAAAGTGCTAAAAAATCTTTGGCTTAAAGAGCGAGGTATTGACTAGGGGGTGAACCCAATCATACACGTAATATTTTCTGTTCCTTTTAAGTTTCGATGTTGCTGCTTACTTTCAGTTGAAAAACTTGTTTTTTTATATTTAATTTCTGATGTTTTATTAAATAATTCTGGGAAATCCTTCATAGCAATGTCCCTTCCCCCATGAAAAATTCCTTCATGAAATGATCCTCCCACATAACCCCCGTCCCCCCCCCTCCCACTAACAGAAAAAATCCCCCCTGAAAACGTCTGTATACTTCCCAATAACCAATATTATATGTTAACATTGGGTAAAGTTCATAACTTTCAGCCCTCCACCCGGGGACTTTGGGGGACTAAGTCATCCTAAAAGACATACTTATCATATTTTCGACCATGCTGAACAAAATGACAATCTAAAAATTTTGATCTGGTGACTTTGGGAAAAAAATGCGAGTGGGAGGGGGCCTAGTTGCCCTCCATTTTTTCGGTCACTTAAAAAGGACACTAGAACTTTTAACCTCCGTTCCAATGAGCCCTCCCACGATGTTCTAGGACCACTGGGTCGATACGATCATCCTTGGAAAAAAAACACGCATCCGTGATCTTTCTTCTGGCAAAAAATACAAAATTCCACATTTTTGGAGATAGGAGCTTGAAGACACTACGGTAGGGTTCTCTGATACGCTGAATATGATGCAGTGATTTTCATTAAGGTTCTATAACTTTTAGGGGGGTTTCCCCCCTTTTTTCGAAAATCAGCCAAATTTTCTCAGGCGCGTGACTTTTGATGGGCAGAATTAAACTTGATGAAACTTGTATATTTGAAATCAGCATTAAAATTTGATTCTTTGTCGGTATCTATTGTTATCAGAATCCCGTTTTTTAGAGTTTCGGTTACCAGTTCGTTACCACGAACAGTTCGATTTGTTCGTTTTAGATACCTATAAGATACATTTAGATACGCTAATTTTTATTTTGAAATATTAAACATTTCGAGTTGACGAACTGTAAGTGAGGATTGACCTGGATCTATAGTAACCGGAACTCTAAAAGAGGAGTTCTTATAGCAATATAAACATCAAAAGCATCTGATTTTTATGGTGATTCTAAATACTGTATATAAAACTAGTCAAGGTTAGTAGGGTAGTAGGTACCATTTCTACCAGACGTATAGCAATCTCCATGCTATTTGCTTGAAGCTATAGCCAAACAGGTTTTTCTGGTAGGTATTCTATTCTACAGGTCATTACACTCTTTGCCAAGAGATTTACTCAATTAATTAAACCTGTATTATAAAACCAGCGAGTCTTGTTTCGAGTTTTAACGGACATGTTTTTGAAAACCAGACAGTTTTTTTTCTTGTTTAGCATTTGCAAAAAGGGGTAATTAGTGAGTGAAAATGTTTTTAATACATTTCCAATCGAATATGTTTGATAAACCTTTGCAAAAAAAAGGGGTCATGGGAATTTTGTATTGGCGCAGATGTCAAGATTATGTACTGTATAATAAACAAGTGAGGTTTTGGAGCGTATTGTCAATTTAACGAGAAATGACTGAAAAGTGTTTTGAGGGAGATGAGTTGCATGGAGGGTTGAGTTGCATGGGAGTTCAGTTAAAGGGGGTACAGTTACACGGGGGTTTCGGTTATACAGGGGTTCAGTTACAAGGGGGTTCAGTTGCACGGGGGTTGAGTTAAATGGGGATTGAGTTCCACGAGAGTAGTGCTTTGTCGTGGTTTAGCTTGTCACAGTTTTAAAAGAGCTTTACGGGAATTGAGAGACTCAGGTGCCGGAGTCATAGTAGTTTTTCTTTTCAGCGTGCTCATTAAAAACTATATTTTTGTGCTAAATCAGTAGTTTTTTGTATCTTTAATAATAGATATACTGGGTTGGAGAGAATAAGTTTCCTGTTTTCGAAAGGTTTTTCTTTACAAGGTACTCATTTTAATAAAAATTTTTGTGTTATTAAAAAATTGTATGAATATATTATAAGAGATTTACGGGGTTTTATAGAATCAGTTGCCGGATTCCCTGTGGTTTTTCTTTACTTGTTGGTCATTGAAAACGAAATTTTTGTGTTAAATAAGTAGTTTTTGTATCTTTTAAAAGAGCTTTAAGGGGTTTGAGAGACTCAGTTGCCTGATTCCGTGTAGTTTTTAGTTACTTGGTGGTCATTTGTTTTATCTATTATTTGAGATTTACTGGGTTTGTGAGACTCAGTTTACTCATTCCGTGTGGTTTTGCTTTTCTTGATGGTCATTAAAAACGAAAAGTGTGTGTTACATTCGTTGTGTTTTTTTATTGTAATATATCTTTAAGGGGGTTGAGAGACTCAGTTGCCTGATTCCGTGTGGTTTTTCTTTAATTGGTGGTCATTGAAAACGAAATTTTTGTGTTAAATAAGTAGTTTTTGTATCTTTTAAAAGAGCTTTACGGGGATTGAGAGACTCAGTTGCCCGATTCCGTGAGATTTTTGCTGTCTTGATGGTCGTTTAAATATAACTGAGTGATTAAATTAATTATTTATATAATCATTAATTATATATTTAAGGGTATTTATATAATCATAATAATGTAAAAGTTTTAATTTTATATTAATTGGAGTAAATAAAAAAGAAATTGATGTTAATATTCATACTTTATTGTTTATTTTAATATTTCGTTTATTGTTTATTGTTAGTCAGATGCCTGTTTCCGTGTGGTTTTTCTTTACTTGGTGGTCATTAAAAACGAAATTTTTGTGCTAAATAAGTATTATTTGCATCTTTTAAAAGAGCTTTACAGGAATCGAAAGACTCATTTGCCGGTTTCCGTACGATTTTTCTTTCCTTGGTGTTCGTCAAAAACGAACTTTTTGTGTTACAAAAGTAGTTTTTGTATATTTTAATATTTATTTACAGGTTTCGAGAGACTAAGTTGACTAATTTCGTTTGATTTTTCTTTACTTGGTGGTCATTAAAAACGAAATTTTTTTGTTAAATAAGTAGTTTTTTGTATCTTTTAAAAGAGCTTTACGGGGATTGAGAGACTCAGTTGCCTAATTCCTTGTGGTTTTTCTTTACTAGGTGGTCATTAGAAAAGAAATTTTTGTGTTAAATAAGTAGTTTTTGTATCTTTTAAAATATCTTTAAGGGGTTTGAGAGACTCAGTTGCCTGATTCCGTGTGGTTTGTCTTTACTTGGTGTTCATTAAAAACGAAATTTTTGTTGTAAATAAGTAGTTCTTGTATCTTTTAAAATAACTTTATGGGGTTTGAGAGACTCTGTTGCCTGATTCCATGTGGTTTTTATTCTTTTCAGTAAAGACACTCGATATCGTAAAAGTGTTTAATTCAAACTTTTTTAAAACTTCAAAATTTTTCAAATTTATTTACTTTTTTCTTTTTGTAAATAAATTAAAATGTCAAAATATGCTTACAGTTCTAACAATTGCGCTCTGTGATTGGTCAGAGACACGATGTGACTTTCCCACTGGTATTCTATGACCGGTTACTGACACTACCTAATCTATTGCATGTATTAAATCAGTATTTTTTACGCAGTGGAACGATAAACACATAAGTCATATCTTTAAAAAAAAGTAAAGATGGAGCATTTTAAGAAAGTGTGTTTACATAACAAGGTTATTTTAGCATTGAATGCTGACAAAGAGAAGTATTTAAACTTTGAAACAAGTACATGTGAAAGCACCATTGTAAATGTAAGTATACCTTGTCATAAAAGTGAGGAATTAGATTTCTTCGGAATACCCAAACAATTCCGCTCTTATGTTTGTGATTATGTGAGATCGAAATTAGCAGAGAAGATCGTACTAAAAGAGAATGCCAACATAAAAATAAACATTGATGATAGAGGACAACTCCTTGCTTCCGTTGCAGGTAACACATTACCTACTGATACATCCAATCGTCACCTTTCGGGTATTAGCATTCAACGGAATATCAATAAAAGAAAGGCATACTCTTATACTAATATCTTAAACCATATCTTTTCTACGTGTCTAAACTGTTACATTTGTAAAAAATAATGTTATAATAGACATTTTAATTGAAATAAAAAAAAACAGGTCATAGTCATGAAACACCACTTTGGAATATAAAGATTAATCTATGAAAAAAAAAGCACCAGCAAACTTTACTACACATGGTGAAGAAGTCATTTATCCAAATAATACCAAAGACGAAAAGCATATTGAGCCTGTTGATGAGAAACCAGTAAAAATTGTGTATGACTCAAAATGGAATAATGATTATTCTACTGAATACGAACTAAGAGAAGACAATAGCTATAATATCAGGAGAGAAAATGGTGAACTATTTTATGGAACAGATTCAAAATGTCCAAAGTTAATCATTGATATTAATAATGTATCATAATATATTTTTTGTACTAATATTCTACTTAGCATTATTTCATTAAAAATATATTATACATTCCATTGTTATGTGTTCATTAATTTTAGAGTAAGCTAGCATATCAAACGTTTAGAATGTCTATTAAAATTACGGATATGTAAGAAAAGGAATTTGCATACATCTATTGTCAGACACATGGGAACAAATCCTTTCTTGAATTCGCCTCCTGGATAAATAAAAAAGACATATCATTCAAGAAATTATGACGAAATTCTAAGTAAGTAACAAACTCTTTCTTGAAGCTACCTCATGGATACACAATGCAGAAATTTCATTTAAGAAATTATCGAAAATTGTAAGTAAGCAGCAAATTCTTTCAAAAATATGTTAATACGTTTAAGCAATAAATATCTTTAAGGTTAACCCGTCTTTATTCTTTAGAACAGTTTTATTCATTTCATTAAATTATGAAGAAATTTTAAGTAAGTAACAATAGCTTTCTTGAATTCGCCTCCTGGACACAATACAGATATTTAATTCAAGAAATCATAATAAAATCGCAAGTAAGTAATAAAGTCTTTATTGTTTTCACCTATTGGATACACAATACTGAAATTTCATTCAAGAAATTATGAAGGAATTGTAAATAGGTAACACACTCATGTTACCTCATGGATACACAATGCATAAATTTCATTTAAGAAATTATCAAAAATTTTAAGTAAGTAGCAAATTCTTTCTTGAATTCGCCTCCTGGGTAAATAAAAAAGATAGTTCATTAAAGAAATTAGGAAAAAATTGCAAGTAAGTAGGAAATTCTATCTTGAATACACATGCTTAATAAACAAAAAGACATTACGTTCGATAAATTACAAAGAACTTACAAGTAATTAACGAATTCTTTATTATTTTCATGACTAATATACACGACATATAAAATTCATTCAGGAAATTATGAAAAAATTCTAAGTAATTAGCAATTTATTTATGTAAGTCAACTATTGTATAAAAAATACGTAAATTTAATATAAGAAATTTTGAAAAAAAAACAATTTCTTTCTTTACGTCAACTCTTGGATACACAATACAGAAATTTCATTAAAGAAATTATTAAAATATTTGTAAGTAATTAAAAAAATCTTTTAGTTTCAACCTAAGTTATATACATTAAATATAATAAATTAAATAAATTATGAAAAAATCGAAAGTAATAACCTTTTTTTTTCTCTTTATCACAATAAATATTAAATAATCTAAACGATGAATAAATTTATATCATGACCTTGGTAAACAATTCTCAGTAAGTAACAATTTCTTTCTTGAAGTCAACTCATAGATACACAATACGGAAATTTCATTCAAGAATTTTATAACTTAGATACACGGTTTAGAAATTTGATTCAAGATATTATGAAAAAATTCTCAGTAGGTAACAATTTATTTCTTGAAGTCATTTCTTGGATACACAATAAGGAAATTTCATTCAAGAAATTATGAAAATATTTGTAAGTAAGTAACAAACTCTTTATTGATTCCACCTCCTGTATATACAGTACAGATACTTCATTCAAGAAATTATGAAAAAATCGCAAGTAAGTAACTTTTTTTCTCTTTATCACAAAAAATATTAAATTAGCTACATTATGTAGAAATTTAATTCAAGAAATTATTGAAAAATTATCAGTAAGTAACAATTTCTTTCTTGAAGTCAACTCTTGTATAAGAAATAAGGAAATATCATTCAATAAATTATTAAAAAAGTTTAACTAAGAATAAAAATATTTTTTTATTTTACATGTTTTAAAAATAAAAAATACATTTTGTTCAAGAAATTACGATAAAATTCTAAATAAGTAACAAACTCTTTATTGTTTTCACGAGTTTGATATACGACGTAGAAATTAAATTCAAGAAATTATGAAAATATTCTCAGTCTAAGTAGCAAATTCTTTCTTGAATTCACCTGTTGGATAAACAAAAAAAAAAAAGACATTTCGTTCAAGAAATTATGACAAAATTCTTAGTAAGTAACAAACTTTATTGTTTTCACGAGTTAGATATACGATGTAGAAATTAAATTCATGAAATTATGAAAAAATTCTCAGTCTAAGTAACCATTTCTTTCTTGAAGTCAACTGTTGGATAAACAAAAATACAAGAAGACATTTCATTCAAGAAATTATGAAAATATTTGTAAGTAAGTAACAAACTCTTTATTAATTTCACCTCTTGGATATACAGTACATATACTTCATTCAAGAAAATAAGAAAAAATCGCACATAAGTAACTTTTTTTTTCTCTTTATCAAATACAATTTTCACTTACCTAAATGATGTAGCAATTTAATTCAAGCAATTATAAAAAAATTGTAATTAGGTAGAAAATTATTTCACGAATTTAACTGTTGGACAAACAAAAAAGACATTTCGTTCAAGAAATTATGACAAAATTCTAAGTAAGTAACAAACTCTTTATTATTTTCACGAGTTAGATATACTACGTAGAAATTAAATTCAAGAAATTATGAAAAAATTCTCATTATAAGTATAAAATTCCTTAATTAATTCAAATATTGTATAAACAAAAAAAAAACAAAAAAGACATTTTATTCAAGAAACTATGACAAAATTCTTAGTAAGTAACAAACTTTATTGTTTTCACGAGTTAGTACACGATGTAGAAATTAAATTCATGAAATCTTTCCTTGGCACCTTTCCAAACGAACGGGGATTCCCCACTGGTTCCTACACATTGCAAAAAAGTGAGCAGTACGAAAACTCCACGTTTTCAACCAGACTGGTGTTTTAGGGACCAATAGCGAGAGATATGCAAATTCGACATAGCTTTATTTCATTTTTTTTAAGGTTCATTTAGACGAGGCTACGTGCGCGCACGTAACCTGTTGTTTATCCAACAGGTGAATTCAAGAAAGAATTTGCTACTTAGACTGAGAATTTTTTCATAATTTCTTGAATTTAATTTCTTACGTCGTATATCTAACTCGTGAAAAAAATAAAGAGTTTGTTACTTACTTAGAAATTTGTCATAATTTCTTGAACGAAATGTCTTTTTTGTTTGTCCAACAGGTAAATTCAAGAAAGAATTTGCTACTTAGTTACAATTTTTTCATAATTTCTTGAATTAAATTTCTACATCGTGTAGCTAAGTGAAAATTGTTTGTGATAAAGAAAAAAAAAGCTACTTACTAGCGATTTTTTCATAATTTCTTGAATGAAGTATTTGTACTGTATATCCAAGAGGTGAAATTAATAAAGAGTGTGGTACTTACTTACAAATATTTTCATAATTTCTTGAATGAAATTTTCGTATTGTGTATCCAAGAGTTAACTTCAAGAAAGAAATTGTTACTTACTGAGAATTTTTTTCATAATTTCATGAATTTAATTTCTACATCGTATATCTAACTCGTGAAAACAATAAAGTTTGTTACTTACTTACTTAGAATTTTGTCATAATTTCTTGAACGAAATGTCTTTTTTGTTTTTGTTATTATTAACCAGGTGAATTAAGTATTGGATTTGATACATAGACTCATTATATTTCCCTAATGCATAGCATTAAATTTACGTTACGCTTATCTAACTTTTGAAAACAATAAAGAGTGAACAACTTACATGTACTTTTTTCTTAGTTTATTTACATAAATTACTTTTTTTTTTTTCCAACAGGTAGATTCAAGAAAGAATTTGGTACTTAGTTACAATTTTTTTCATAATTTCTTGAATGAAATTTCCGTATTGCGTATCCAAGAGTTGACTTCAAGAAAGAAATTGTTACTTACTGAGAATTTTTTCAATAATTTCTTGAATTATATTTCTAAATCATTTAGCTAAGTGAAAATTTTTTGTGATAATGAGAAAAAAAGTTACTTACTTGCGATTTTTTCATAATTTCTTGAATGAAGTATCTGTACTGTATATCCAAGAGGTGAAATCAATAAAGAGTTTGTTACTTACTTACAAATATTTTCATAATTTCTTGAATGAAATTTCCGCATTGTGTATCCAAGAGACGACTTCAAGAAAGAAATTGTTACTTACTGAGAATTTTTTCATAATTTCTTGAATCAAATTTCTACATTGTGTATCTAAGTCATGAAATTCTTGAATGAAATTTCCGTATTGTGTGTCCAAGAGTTGACTTCAAGAAAGAAATTGTTAATTACTGAGAATTTTTTACCAATTTCTTGAATTAAATTTCTACATCGTGTAGCTAAGTGAAAATTGTTTTTGATAAAAAGAAAAAAAAGTTACTTACTTGCGGTTTTTTCATAATTTCTTGAATGATGTATCTCTACTGTATATACAAGAGGTGAAAACAAAAAGAATTTGTTACTTGATAACTAATATTGTACTCATTCATCTAATTCAAGTTCTTTAGATGGTATCCACGTTTGGGCTTCAAGATATATATTGTGTATTTTCCATAAGTTCTCGTAAATTACTTTCGTTTCGGTCTCAATTGTTCTGAGTAAAGTGAAGAAGATGCTACTACATGGTTATTTTTTCAAAGATCCGTGAAGGTAATTTCTGCCTAGTTTAGATAATTTTAGACATCGTTAAAGAGTTCGTTACTTACTTGGCAGGACGTTGTAATTTCTCGAACGTAATATCTTTTTTGTTTATCCAGCAGGTGAATTCAAGAAAGAATTTGCTACTTACTTACATTTTTTCATAATTTCTTTAATGAACGGTCTTTTTTATTTACCCAGGAGGCGAATTCAAGAAAGAATTTGCTACTTACTTAAAATTTTTGATAATTTCTTAAATGAAATTTCTGCATTGTGTATCCATGAGGTAACATGAGTGTGTTACCTATTTACAATTCCTTCATAATTTCTTGAATGAAATTTCAGTATTGTTTATCCAATATTGTAAAACAATAAAGACTTTATTGATTTATTTAGATTTTATTATTATTTATTTAAATAAATGTATTTTTTTTGCCCAGGAGTCGAATTCATGAAAGATTATCTCGATCTATTACAGTATCGTAATAATTTAGTTAAATTCTTGAAGCTATTCTAAAGAATAAGTGTAAGTTAAGGTTAAAGAAAGATAGTTCTTAATCGTATTTAAATATTTTTGAAAGAATTTGCGACTTACTTACAATTTTTGATAATTTCTTAAATGAAATTTCTGTATTGTGTATCCATGAGGTAACTTCAAAAAAGAGTTTGTTGCTTACTTAGAATTTCGTCATAATTTCTTGAATGAAATGTCTTTTTTTTATTTATCCAGGAGGCGAATTCAAGAAAGAATTTGTTCCCATGTGTCTGACAATAGATGTATACAAATTCCTTTTCTTACATCTCCGACGTTTTATTAGACATTCTAAACGTTTAATATGCTAGCTTACTCTAAAAATAATGAACACAAAACAATGTAATGCATAATATATTTTTAATGAAATAATGCTATGTAGAATATTAATACAATAAATATATTATTATACACTATTAATATAAATGATTAACTTTGGACATTTTTAATCTGTTCCATAAAATAGTTCACCATGTTATCTCTTGATATTGTAGCTATTGTATTATCTTAGTTCGTAATAAGTAGAATAATCATTATTCCATTTTGAGTCATACACAATTATTACTGGTGTCTCATCAACAGGTTCAATATGCTTTTCGTCTTTGGTATTATTTGGTTCAATGACTGTTTGATTAATGGCAGTAACGTTTGCTGGTGGTTTGTTTTTCATCGGTTCATCTTTATATGTCATTGTGATATATTTTGACATTGCCCTTTTTATTTTTCTGGCACTTTCATTGTCACTTATTACATTATCTTTACGAATCTAACAGTTTCGACATGTCGACATGATATGGATTACGATATTAGTAGAAGAGTATGCCTTTCTTTTATTGACCTTCCGTTGAATCCTAATACTCGAAAGCTGACGATTAGATGTATCAGTAGGTAATGTGTTACCTGCAACAGTAGCAAGAAGTTTTCCTCTATCATCAATGATTGTTTTTATTTTGGCATTCTCTTTGAGTGCAATCATCTCTGGAGATCTCAATCTCGCATAACCACCAACATAAGAGTTAAATTTTTTCGGTATTCCAAATAAATTTAATTCCTTACTGTCATGACAATGAATGCATACATTTAAAAGAGTAATACCACCTGTACTTGTTTCAAAGTTTAAATAATTCTCTTTTTCGGAATTCAATGCTAAAATAACAGTTTTATGTAGACACATTATTTAAAAATGTTTCATCTTAACTTTTTTTTAAAGATATGACTTATGTGTTTATCGTTCCACAGCATAAACAATACTGATTTAATACATGCAATAGATTAGGTTGTGTGAATAACCGGTCATAGAATACCAGTTGTAAATTCACATCGTGTCTCTGACCAATCACAGAGATAAATAGTTAGAACTGTAAGCATATTTTGACATTTTAAGTTATGTACAAAAATAAAAAAATAAATAAAGTTGAAAAATTTCGAATTTTTAAAAAAGTTTAAATTAAAAACTTTTAGGATATCATGTGTCTTTACTGAAAAGAAGAAAAACCACACGGAATCAGGCAACAGAGTCTCTCAAGCCCCGTAAAGTTATTTTAAAAGATACAAGAACAACTTATTTAAAACAAAATTTCGTTTTTAATGAACACCAATTAAAGAGAAACCACGCAGAATCCGGCAACTGAGTCTCTCAAACGCATTAAATCTCTTTTAAAATATACAAAAACTACTTATTTAAAACAAAAATTTCGTTTTCGATGACCACCACGTAAAGAAACACCACACGGAATCCGGCAACCGATTCTCAAAATCCCCGAAACTCAATAATAAATTTACAAAGAACTAATTTATTATACCAAAAATTTCGTATTTAATGACAATCTAGTAAAGAAAAACCCCACGGATTCCGGCAATTCAGTTGTTCGCAACTTGTAAATCTCTTTAAAAATATACAAAAACTTCTAATTTAACCTAAAAATTTCATTTTTAATGTCTACCATTTAACGAAAAACCACACGTATACTGTCATCTATGTCTGTCAATATTTTAAAATCTGTTTTAATAGATCCAAAACTAATTGATAAAAATAAAAATTTAATTTTAATGACAACCCATTAACGAAAAACCACAAGGAATCTGGCAACTGAGTCTCTCAAACCCCTTAAAGCTCTTTTAAAAGATACAATAACTACTTATTTAACACAAAAATTTCTTTTATAATGACCATCAAGTAAACAAAAACCACACGGAATCAGGCAACTGAGTCTCTCAAACCCCGTAGAGCTCTTTTAAAAGATACAAAAAATACCTATTTAACACACTAATTTCGTTTTTACTGACCAACAATTATCGAAAAACCACAAGGAAGCAGGCTATTGAGTCTCTCAAACCCCGTAAAGCTATTTTAAAAGATAAAAAAACTACTAAAATAACAAAAAAATTTATTTTCTAATGACCACCAAGTAAAGAAAAACCACATGGAATCAGGCAACTGAGTCTCTCAAACCCCTTAAAGCTCTTTTAAAAGATACAAAAACTACTTATATAGCACAAAAATTTTGTTTTTAATGACCAACAAGTAAAGAAAAAACACACGGAATAAGGCAACTGAGTCTCTCAAACCATGTAAATCTCTTTTAAAATATACAAAACATGACCACCAAGAAAATAAAAACTACACGGAATCAGGCAACTGAATCTCTCAGACCCCTTAAAGCTCTTTTAAAAGATACAAAAACTACTTATTTAACACAAAAATTTCATTTTAATGACCACCAAGTAAAGAAAAACCACACGGAATCCGGCAACTGAGTCTCTCAAACCCCGTAAAGCTCTTTTAAAAGATACAAGAACTACTTATTTAACACAAAAATTTATATTTTAATGACCACCAAGTACATAAAAACCCCGCGGAATCAGGCAACTGCGTCCCTCCAACCCCTTAAAGCTCTTTTAAAAGATACAAAAACTACTGATTTAACACAAAAATTTCGTTTTTAATGACCACCAAGTAAAGAAAAACCACACGGAATCCGGCAACTGAGTCTCTCAATCCCCGTAAAGCTCTTTTAAAACTGTGACAAGCTAAACCCCTACAAAGCACTACTCTCGTCGAACTCAAGCCCCATTTAACTCAGCCCCAGTGGACCTGGACCCCCGGGTCACTGACCCCCTGTAAAACCGAAACCCCCGGGTACCGGGACCCCCTTGAACTGAACACTCAGGCAACACAACCCTCCATGCAACCCATCTCCCTCAAAAAACTTTTCAGTCAATTCTCGTTAAATTGACAATACGCTCCAAAACATCACTTGTGTATTATACAGTACATAATCATGGCATCTCCTCCAATTCACAAATCCCATTACCCCTTTTTATGCAAAGGTTAATCAAACATCTCCGATTGTAAAAGCATTAAAAAATTTTCCACTCACTAATTACCCCTTTTTTGCAAATGCTAAACAAGAAAAACAAAACTGTCTGCTTTTCAAAAACTTGTCCGTTAAAACTCGAAACAAGACGCGCTGGTTTATAATACAGGTTTAATTAATAGCGTAAATCTCTTGGCAAAGAGTGTAAGTACCTGTAGAATAGAATTACCTACCAGAAAAACCGGAAGGAACATAAAGTCCCCGAATTCAAAAGAGTGATACTACTCGTATAGTATTTGTTATTGGAAGCATACATATTTAGGGGGGGGGTTAAATTTAACATGCAACCGTGATCTTTCAGTACCTTTAACATATAAATAAATTACCTACATTAGGCAATTTAATTATGACGACTGGTCATTGATATCATCATGTGCTTTAACACATAATACAAGAAAATGATTCCTTCACGCAAATTATAGCAAAAATCAAAGTGAACCCCATGCGGCCGTGGCGCTGTCGTATTGCGCACCGGGGCGGTTACCGTAGGCTTAAAGCATTAAATGCTCATTTTTTTGGCCTGATTTTTTTTTTTTTTTTTTTTAGATAAAAATTTGGTTATTGGAAACAGCATTTTTGAAAATTTATTTTAAATAATAAATTTTAGTAAAATTTAAAAAATTTAAGTTATATAAATTTGGCTGGAGAGCTACCATGATCATGGAAGAGTTAGCCATATGGCTAGGAGGTTCACGTGAATCTTGGACTGGCAGAAACCAGAGTTCACTCCCCACGGGGGTAACACAACAGCGTAATTTTTAGTAGTGGGGGACTGCGTTCGCGCGGACGTCTGTCCACACTCTGTAGAGTTTTGTACTTGGTCCTCATTTATATGTGACAAATATATCGATTGCAAGGAATAGGAATAAGTTGGATTTTGCTAATAAATTCATCGACGGGGGTATGAACAACCTGTTCTTCACTTTTTACATCAATTTTTTTAGGTAATTGGTGTATTTGACCTTACTAATGACAAACTCACAAACTGTGTTACTTGTATTTAATTTTAAAAATCTAAAATAGTATAAATTATCGTTTTAGTTATTGGAAGCGTCAAGCTTTAGGGGGGGGGGTAAATGGAACCTTCAACCGTTATCGGACGTGAACGTCAACATATATACAAAATACATACTTGAGTAAGTTTATAAGTTACTACTGTTCATCAACATCAACATGTACTGCAGCACATAACAAAAGAAAATGATATATTAAAACAAATGATAGCGTAAATAAAACTTACCTGCATGCGTACTTGGTGCTGTCATGGCGCGCTCAGGTGCGTTTACTGTATGCATATATCATTTAACTCCAATTTTAAGAGCCTGATTTTTTTTTTTTTTTTTTTAGAGAACAAATGTGAAAGTTTGACAAGACTGTTAGGAAATTTATTTTAAATAATAAATTTTAGTAAATTTATAGTTAAGTAAGTTCTAGAAAGTGGCTAAAGACTATACAGATGAAGAAAGAGGCACACCAAGAGTGAGACCTTACTATTGAGAAACAGATTGGCTGGCACCATAGTCAACTCCACCAGAGGGTAACTCAACAGCGTAATTTTTGGTAGTGGGGGACTGCGTTTGCACATTCAAAGGATTAAGATGTTTGCATATGAAAATGAAATGGGGTATTTCTATTTTCAAAAATAATTTAGAGACTTGACTATTGGATGTGAAAAAGTTTTTTAAGCCATCTGGCTAATAAATTAAAGCTTCTGAGTGGCATTCAAAGCAATAGGATTTATGTCGAAAGATATTAGTAAATTGTTAGATTTCTATTGAGAACTTACTTACCTGGCTGGAGAGCTGCCATGATCATGAAGGAGGCGCTCCTAGGGTGAAGCCTTTCAATTGAACCTCGGATTGGCTGACCCCTGTGTTCTTCATACATGGGTGTAATATAGCCGCGTTAATTTTGATACGGGGAAACTTTGCTCGAGTGGACCCCTCGTCTCTCTGTAAAGTTCTGTACTTGGGCCTCCTGTGTATGTGACGTATTGATCATTTGTAAGGGGAAGCACTAAATGTGCTGTTGATAATAAAGTCCCAGATGGGGGTAGGGACTCACACTCATTCATTTGTGACATCAATTTTTTTAGGTAAATGGTCTGTTGGACATTATTAATTAACTTCAAAATAAAATGTTGAAAAGTATTTGAGTTGCAAAATTAATAAAAAGTTAACGCATAGTCTTATTTATTTGAATAGTAACGCTGTAGGGGGGGGGTTAATTTGAACATGTAACCTTTATATGTAAGGAACTTTAATAGATAAACAAAGGACCGACTTTAGGAAGTTTAATAATGACTACTGTTCGTTTACCTCAATATGTGCTTCACCGTATAGCAAATGAAAATGAGTAATTCCCGGAAATGCGAGCGTAAATCCCAGAGATAACTAAGCGTACTTGGCACTGGCGTATAGCGTCCCAGGGCGCTTACTGTCTGCTCGAAGCATAAAAGTCTACTTTATAGGGCCTGATTTATTTTTGTTTTTTTAGAGAAAAAAGGTAGAAGATTAACATGAATGTGAGACAATTTATTTTAAATAATAAATTTTAGTAAAATTTAAAAATTTAAGCTATATAAAGTGGTTGGAGAGCTGCCATGATCAAGAAGGAGGCACTTACAGGTTTAGGACTTTCAATTGAACTTCAGATTGGGTGACACCTGAGTTAACCCCAAAGGGGGGTTTCTCAACAGCGTCATTTTTGGTAGTGGGGGACTGCGTTTGTACGTTCGAAGGATTAAGGTATTTGCATATAAAATGAAATGGAGTATTTCTATTTTAAAAAACAATTTAGAGACTTGACTATTGGATGTGAAAAAGTTTTTTAAGCCATCTGGCTAATAAATTGAAGCTTCTGAGTGGCATTCAAAGCAACGGGATTTATGTCGAAAGATATTAGTAAATTGTTAGATTTCTATTGAGAATCTACTTACCTGGCTGGGGAGCTGCCATGATCATGAAGGAGGCGGTCCTAGGGTGAAGCCTTTCAATTGAACTTCGGATTGGCTGACCCCTGTGTTATCCCTAAACGGGGGTAACACAACCGCGTTATTTTTAGTAGTGGGGGACTGCGTTTGCACGGACCTCTCTCCACACTCGGCTGATTTTTGTTAGAGAGCCAACTCTGTAAATGACG